>NW_006921737.1:2369833-2444407 GCF_000298275.1 Orycteropus afer afer | reverse complement strand
CAACCTTCCTTCCAAGGAGTGGCTGGTGGGTTTGAACCGCCAGCCTTCTGGTTACAGTCAAGTGCTTTAGCCACTATGCTACCAGAGCTCCCAAATATAAACTATAGAAAATAAAATAAGATGGGCAAGAAACCCATTGAATCCCAAATAAATGGGCATTTAATCCTTCTCAGGTTTGGAAGTGTTCAGGAGCAAGTTTAGATCTAAAGATTTAGCCCTGGGTGATGCAAACAGTTACCCACTTGACTACTAGCTGAAAAGTTGGCAGTTCAAACCCAACCAGAGGCACCTCAGAAGACTAGGCATAGCAACGTGCTTCTGAAAGGTCACAGCCTTGAAAACTCCACGGAGCAATTCTCCTCTGCACACATGGGGTCACCATGAATTGGAATCGACTTGACAGCAACTAACAACAACAATTCTGGCATCCTTGAGGATGAGGTTGGGAGTACAGGTAAAATTTGGATACTCTAAGACCCACTCAGTTCTACTCCAAAGGGACTTACATCTCCAAGTCCAATTTCCCCTCCCTCTTATTTCATTTAGAAATAATTATAGACCTATGAGAAGTTGTAAAAACAGTACCGGGAGGTCCTGTGTACCCACCACCCAGCCTCCCCCAGTGGTAACATCTTAAGTAACTATAGTGCATTATCAAAGCCAGGAAATTGATCAGCACAATACAATTAAGTAGGCTATGTATCTTTTTCAGTATTCACCAGAAAGCCCAATCCCCTTTTATAGAGGACTTTTGCCCATTTTTGCCTGCCTAGCATCCATTCCTGTTCCTTAATAGCACCTTGATTTCCTATCAGGGAATTGTCTTTCCCTAATTGTGTGTCGTGGAAATGGTGAATAATTTTAGGAGGATAAATTTAGTTATCCAAAAGGAAGCCAAAGTGGCCATTCCCTCCACCTCCCACTCCAGTACAAATGGGACAAGAGTGCATCGTAACCACGCTGTTCTGCTACAAGATATTAACTTTGCTGCCAGCTTTACTACATCATGGAACAGAACCTCTGCATACTCATTCCCAAACCTGGTATGCACTCCTTCCTCAGCTCCATTACATTTTGAGAGCTCCCAACATCCTTACATTAATTACCTTTTCCCTGGTTAGCAGATCAGTTTATGCTGCTTGTCTGTAAGAATGCAGATTGCTATAGAGACCATGATTAGTATAGACCAAGAATGATCTGGACTTTGACTAGGCTTCATTCCAGAAGACCTCACTATACCTTGACATACGACCAGAGGCAGATACTGCTGAGTCCCCACCCACATGCCTGGCCTGCCTGAATTCACTAGCAATTATGGCAGACAGTCTCTTGTACCCAGACTGCATCACCCCACCTCAAGAGGTAGCATCTTTTTTTCTTGACCCAAGGGCTTTTACTAGTGCCATGTAGTTGTGCTTGGCCCCAAGCAGGCACAATCCAGAAGTGTGAATGAGTTAACACCTCTAACTTGAGACAACCCTCAACTAAAAGAGAGTAGGGGATCAGTGAATAAATGCTCCCGTCCCTCTATCATCAATAAGGAGCAATTTTGAAGCATAGTCCAGTTTTTCTGAGGGTATCCAGCAGGATTAAGCCCAGTTGCCCAGAGTAATCTGCCCATTACCCATTGCCCTGGAGTCAAGTTCAACTCATGGCAACATCATGTGTTACAAGTAGAACTGCTCCATAGGGTTTTCTTGGCTGTACCTTTACAGAAAGCAGAATGTCAGGCCTTTCATCCATGGTATCACTAGGTAGGTTCAAACATACAAACCCTTAGGTTACTAGTCCAGCATAAACTGTGCCAACCAGGGGCCTATCTGGTCATTGTCACCATTTTACTAGCTTTTTCCCTGTGCCTTCTCATTTTGTCCACTTGTCCCATTATGCTTTCTGGAGCCACCTCCCAAATAAACTACCCACACGTCAAGTTCTTATCTCAGAATCTGCTTTTAGGAGAACCTGAACTAAGATCAAAAAATGGAAAAGAATTTAATAGCCTCTCTAAAAGAAAGAAGAGTTTGATCGGGCTTTGGGTCTATTTGATCTAAATCTGTGCTGTCTAATACAGTAGCCACTAACGTGATTACTAGGCACCTGATATGTGGCTAGTGCTACAGGCTGAAATGATAACATCTTGGATGTATTGGGTTACATAAAATATAGCATTTAAATTAGTTTGACACAATAGCAAAAAGATGGAAACAACCTAAGTGTCCATCAGTGGGTGAATGAGTAAACAAAATGTTGTACATACATATAATGGAATACTATGCAGCCATAAACTGATAAAGACACCTAGAAATAACTTGCAACGTGGATGAATCTGGAGGAAATTGTGCTGAGTGAAATAAGTCAATCACAAAAGGACAAATAATAGTATGATCTCACTTTCTTTCTTTCTTTTTTTTTTTTTAATTGTGATTTGGGTGAAGATTTACAGAGCAAATTCACTTTCCATACAGCAGTTCACATATGCTTTGTCTCATGACATTGACCACAGTTTACCACAATGCAACAGCTCCCCTCCCACTTCCTCCCCATAGTTACCTCTTACCAGTGTCCATCCGTCCATGGACTCCTGCCCCCTGAGCTCTCTCCCTGTGCATAAGCAGCCCTTCTTTCTCCCATGATTGTCCTCTCTAAGGAGAGTATCTACTTGAGGTAAATGTTTAACTCATATGCCTGTCTTTTGTTTGGCTGGAAACTACAGGTGTGGGTTCAATTCCAGACCTGAAGGGCACTTAGGGGCCATAGTCTCAGTGGTTCCACCAGGCTCTATCAGACCAGCAAACCTGTTCCCCCACCCCTTTTTTTTTCTCCTCCAAATGATTTTGAGTTTTGTTGCACATTGTTCTCCCTCTCTATCAAGGATCTCCTACATAGATCCCCTTCCAAGTGGATGACAATGGTAGCCGGGCTACCATCTAGTTTTTCTGGTCTCATAGGTATGATCTCACTTTCATAAAAGGACAAGAAAAATATAGAGAGACCAATGTTCACTGGTGGCTATCTGGTGTGGATAGGGGAGGAGGAGAGGATGAATCATTTTCTAGATAGTAGAAATTTGTTATTTTTTGTTAATGGAAAGGTAACATCAAATGTGGATGAAGTGTGTACAGCCATGGGTAAAGTGAGCACACCTTGACCAAGGTAAATGATGCCACTAAGTTGTACATTTAAAAAGGATGCTTTGGCAAATGCTATGACATATATAATTTTGTGGCAACAGCAACAACCAAAAAATATGTGTGTATATAGGTATGTATGCACATGTATGTATGTATGTATGGTGTTGTTGTTGTTGTTGTTGTTTAGTGTCATCAAGTTGACTTTAACTAATAGTGACCTTACAACAGAACAAAATGCTGCTCTGTCCTGCACTATCCTTAAATGTAATACGCATATGTGTACCTAAGGAGCTCTGGTAGTATAGTGGTTATACCATTCAGCTGCTACTAACAAAAGGTCAATGGTTTGAATACACCAGCATCTCTGCAGGAGAAAGATGAGGAAATCTGCTTCCATAAAGATTTATAGCCTTAGAAATCCTATGTAGCAGTTCTACTCTGTCCTATAGGGTCACTAAAAAGTAGAATTGACTTAATGGCTGCGGGTTTATATGTGTGTATGCATATATAAATGTATACATAATAAAATACATAGGTGGCACAATTACAAATATCTCTTAGCTATAACAATCATCTCATGAGATTGGTTTTCTTGGTTTGAAAGCTTAGGGCCTTAGTCTCATGAGACAACTTATCAACAGGCATAATATAGTTCATAAAGTTTATGTTCTACATTCTAGTTTGATGAGTAACATCTGGGATCTTAAAGCTTGCAAGTGGCCATCTAAAACACAACTATTGGTCTCTACTTGCCTGAAGTAAAAGAGAAACCAAAGATTCAAAGAAGAAACTACAGGACTGATAGTCTACATGAACCACAGCCTCATCTATCTTGAGACCAGAAGAACTAGATGGTGCCTCGCTATCACCACTGGTCATTTTGATCAAGGCCACAATAGATGGAGGATTGGACAATTGGACAATTGGACAGGATTGTCCAAAATGTGGAACAGAACCCCAAATCCTTCTAAAAACCAGACTTACTGGACTAATCAATATTAGAGGAATCCCTGAGACTATTGCCCTGTTGTTGTTGTTAAGTGCCATCAGGACAGTTCCGAATCCTAGTGACTCATGTACAATAAAATACACCACCCAGTCCTATGCATCCTCACAATTGTTGCTATATTTGAGCTCATTATTGCAGCCACTATGTCAGTCCATCTCATTGAGAGTCTTCCCTTTTTTCACTGACCCTCTACTTTACCAAGCATGATATCTTTCTCTAGGGACTGGTTCCTTCTGATAACATGACCAAAGTACAAGAGACAAAGTCTGGCCATTCTCGCCTCTAGGTGCGTTCTGGATGTACTTTTTCTAAGATAGATTTGTTCACTCCTCTGGCAGTCCACTGTATTCTCAATATTCTTCACCAATACCACAATTCAAATGCATCAATTCTTCTTAGGTAGCCCTTATTCATTATCCAGTTCTCACATGCATATGAAGCTATTGAAAGTACCATGGCTTGAGTCAGGCACATCTTAGTCTTCAAAGTGATTATCTTTACTCTTTAACACTTCAAAGAGGTCTTTTGCGGCAGATTTTCCCGGTGCGATATGTCATTTAATTTATTGACTGCTGCTTCCATGGATGTTGATCAACACCTATGCAAGCAGCTATTGTCCTGAGATACTCTTTAAACCTTGAACCAAAACTGTTCCTGAAGTCACTTTTTAGTTAAATAACAAGTTGGCTCATAAAATAAAGACTATTATCCATGAATACTGTGCCCCTTAAAAACATCATCTATACAAGACCAAACTGTCAACAATTACTCTAAAGCAAAAATTAGAAAGTGTGGGGAGGGGGAGGTAGCAGGGAGATGAGGTTACTGCAAATGGAACAACTGGTATGGAAATCATAAGAATGGTGTCACAATGTGCAGAACGTAACCAGTGTCACTGACTGAATTGTTCAGAAATTGTTGAATGGGAACCTATTTTGCTATGTAAACTTTTACCAAAAATAAAATAAAATATTACTAAAAACTTAGTTTCACCAACTTCTTTTTACCTTTACTACTACAGTTACTAGAAAATTTAACATTGCAATGTGTGGCTCACATTGCATTTTTACAGAGCAGTGCTACTCTAAGGAATGTGTTAGGTAAGAGTTGGGATGTTATTGCTACTATCATTGATGCTTTTTGCATGATAAAACAAATTTATCACAGGGCTATGATTATTTTATGTCTATTTAAGTAACTCTTAGGGTAATGATAACTCATTGATAAGAAATATGCTTATCCAGTGCTGGAATAGGAATTAGGAGAGATACTCTCCTAGGCTGCAAGCAATGGAACTTATGTTGATTGGTAAAATTCTTCTCTCAAAGTTTTGGAAATATGTTTATCCTCACCCTTAATACAGTAAATCTACCACAGGGAATCTAAGTTATGAGAATAATCATAACTATGGAAGAAATGATATGTGCAAAGATGTTCACCTCATTGTTATTTATAACAGTATTTATAATTTAAATGGCAAATAAAAGAGGAATGATTCAATTCAAAAAGATAGATTCACTTGGATAGAAAAGCAGGCAATCACTAAAAATGATGGTTTGTGTAATGATATGGAGAATATTTATGATACAATGCTATGTGGAAGCAGACACAAAATTACATCTATTGCATGATAAATATGTAAAAAGGACTGAGAAGAAAAATGCCAAGATGTAAACAGTGGTTATTTTGGGGGCTAAGACATGGATGATTCAATTGCTTTTCTCAATTCCCTCAGCAAGCTTTCTGGGCATTTGCTACTTTAATACAGTAGTGAAGAACAAAGAAAAAGACAATTTTTGCTGCTAAATATGTGTACTTGTTTGTAAGGAATGTATCCTTCCATAGTATCCTTCAACTTTGCCAAATTTATATTACAAAATCTATCTTTTCTTTTGGCAAAAAGAAACAAAGGTAAATCTAGTTCAAGCTGCTCCTGAAACAATGAGGCTGACATAAGACACACATTTTATATGTGGCCAGTAAAACTGTAAGCGTAAAAGAGCAACCAGGGTTTATAAAGAGCAAATCACACCCAGCAACTGCAGTGATGCCTTTTCTGATGGAAAATAACAAATGATTGGCCAAGGAGACTGGAAGCAAGATGAGAGAGTGGGACTTCAGAGGCACAATTGACATGGCATCTACCAAAATCTTCCTTGAAAAATTCATCCAAATTGGCTAGAATCTTCATGCTGTCAGCTCCCAACATTAATAGGGATCATATGCTTTATTTACAGGCGCTTATCTCCCAGACCATTCGTGGAGCTCCAGCGAGCCCTGCACATGAGCCATTAAGGCGCTTGGATGAGGATAACAAAAACCTGGGTGGGATCGAAACCCTCACCGGGAGACAGTAAATAACAGAACTTATGATAAAACACAGTTTCTTTTCTTGAGCGGCGGGCCTCAGCTAGAGGACAGGCTAGGGTGAGGCTGGAGTGAGGCCTAGAGAAGTGTTAACATCTCTATGAACAATCTGGAAGATGTAAACAGGAAATTAATTCACAAGAAGTAAATCTGCAAGAGTCAGAAGACTAGAGGAGTAATGGAAAGGAATGGACACAGAAAGGAAAGAGGAGCAAAACCAGGAGAAAAGGAGTGTGGTACAGATGGAGTGTGGAAAAGAAACTCAGGTGATGTGAGCAAGGTACTTGCTTCGGGTGCAAAGTTTACAAGGCATCCAAAAACTCAGTAGTCAGGATAAATAGTATTTTAATGTAATATTTAAATACACACACATATATATATAGTATTTTAATGTAATATTTAAATATATATATATATATGTTTCATTATATATTTATATATATACAAATTAATGCAAAATTCCACTTTTTCTTTTAATACATTACTGAATTTTTTGACACTCCTTTAAATTTTGCACTCAAGGTTCTCACCTCTCTTTAATCCTGAAAGGCACTCAGAAAAGTGTTCATATCACACCAAAGGCCAACTGGAGGGCAAGGGGTTGAAAGAGCTGAGCTTGCAGAGTTGTCTGAGCCTTGGCTATTCCAGAAGAGTGCCTGCAGAGATGGTGAGAGGCTCTGGGCAGGTGACCAGTGGAATCGTGGTAGACAGCTTGTTAGTCAAAAAATGGCAGCAAGTTGGAGAGAATTCACAGAATTCTAGGATAGGGAGCTAGCCCCATGCACAACAATGGCAGACAAAGCTTAAATATGGATTCTGTGGACATCTGAATAAATCTGCCAGTGATGAGGATGAAGGATACTGTAGAATGATGCATCCAGCTCTCTCCTCTACAACCTCAGCATCCCCACTGCCAGCCCCTAAACTTTCTCCAGGATCTATTTTGAAAGGGAGAGAGATACATGACAAAGAGGCAAAATAAGATCCAAGCTCTTATCCCAAGAATGATTCATGGGGTTTGGTGATGTGGTAAGGGTATTATAACCAAAGAGCCTAAGAGGATTGATCCTTTCACTTACCTCCGCTCTCCATAAGGGAGCCACATGTAAGGAACAGTGGCCAGAGGACAAAGAGGCATCTCATGGTTAACTGCTGAACCAGCACCAACCACTCCCAACGGAGAGTTCTGGCAAACATTAGATGGCCTAAGCAGAGTTTGCTGTTTCAGCCTCTGTAAATTTGAGATGGGAGGGGCTTGCCTAACTTACTCACCTTTAGCAGGCAGAAGTAAGGAATAGAAAGAGACACCCAGCCAGGGTTATGTTCAAGAAGAAGGTGATAAGAGAGGATAATACATTACATGGTGCTGGCAGTTAAGGCAGAGTAAACTTCCCCACTAGTAAAATGTGGCCTATGAATGAATGTCTGGAGCTCTGTCCAGTCAGATTAGAAACTCCTCCCCCTGGGGTAGAGTGATAAAGGGGGAGGGGAGAGGGAAGCATCTCCATCCACTATTACCATGAGGACTTGTTTTAGGTGACCTCTTCCCCCAGTTCAGGACAGCATATCTCCTGACCCTAATGTTTCATACATGGGGAGAGGATGTTAACAAAAGAGGCAGGAAGCTGTTCTTGGCAGTAATCCCATTGTAAGAAACATTCTGGAAAATGCTTGTAATTCCTCATAACCTGCTAGAGTTGAAATGAGCACCTGTTATGGAGTCCCTAGGTGGGGTGAACGGTTAACGTACTTGGCCACTAGAAAAGTTAGGGGCTCCAGTCCACTCAGAGGGCTCTCGGAAAAAAGGTCTGGTGATCTACTTCTGAAAAATCAGCCATTGGAAACCTATGTAGCACAGTTCTGCTGTGACACCCATGGGGTTACCATGAGCCAAAAACAACTTGATGGCAACAGGTGCTAGTATTTAGTTATGCCAAAAAAAAAGTCTTTTCACAAGCAGACCACCTGAAAAGGACAAGAGAAAAAGAAACTTGGAAAACAGAGAATTTTTTTTTTTCCACTGTTATTCATAAGATTTTCACTAACCAATTCTTTGCATTGTGGATGGCCCCTTCCTCCTTCCAAATCTGTCTTAGTCTGAAAGCTCTATTGAAACCTGTATGCCATGGGTGACTTTGCTGGTATTTGAAATACTGGTGGCATACCCTCCAGCCTCACAGCAACATGTAAGCCACCACAGTATGACAAACTGACAGACAAGTGGTGGCCGTAAATATTATGCCTTGGAAACCTGCTGGGACAATTCTACTCTGTCCTACAGGGTTGCTATGAGTTGGAATTCACTTTTTTTAAATTGTGATTTGAGTGAAAATTTACAGAACAATTTCACTTTCCATACAGCAGTTCACATATACTTTGTCTCATGACATTGACTACAATTTACCAAAATGCAACAGCTCCCCTCCCACTTCCTCCCAATAGTTACCTCTTCCCTGTGTCCATGCCTACATGCACTCCTGCCCCCTGAGCTGTCTCCCTGTGCATAAACAGGCCCTCTTTCTCCCATGATTGTTCCCTCCAAGGAGTGTATCTAGCTCAGGTAAATGTTCAATTCACATGCCTGTCTTTTGTTTGGCTGGAAGCCACAGGTGTGGGTTCAATTCCAGACCTGAAGGGCAGCTAGGGACCATAGTCTCAGTGGTTCCACCAGGCTCTATCAGATCAGCAAACCTGCTCCCCCCCCTCCTTTTCTCCCCTTTTTTTCCCAAATGATTTTGAGTTTTGTTCCACATTGTTCTCCCTCTCTATCCAGGATCTCCTACATAGGTCCCCCTCCGAGTGGATGACAGTGGTAGCCAGGCACCATCTAAACAAAGAATGTTCTTAAATGTTTGCAGAAGGATCTGCTATCCTGCAACACTTCCCCAGGAAGACTCTCCCAATAGGCTGCAATTCAGTCAACATGCTCCTTAGTGAAGGATGCCCCAGTACCGGCCTAAAGATTATGTTCCAGAATCCCATAGCACTTCAAGGTCTGTCTGTTCCAGCGCAGGGTAGAAGGGCTGCTGTATAAATGTTTAACCACCCTCCAGTTAGCCATCTCCAACTGATGGAGAGAGTTCCAATGGTTCTTGGTATCTGTTGTCTCTCATGGCCTGTGCTGATGATACTAAAACCAGTTTGTTGTTGTTATTATATGCCACTGACTCAGCTCCGACTCATAGTGACCCCTCCTTGGGTTTCCAAGGCGGTATCACTACAGAAGTAGATTGCCCAACCTTCCTTCCAAGGAGGGGCTGGTGGTGGGTTTGAACCTCCAGCCTTCTGGTTAGCAGTCAAGTGCCTTAGTAGCTACCATTTATTGAGGACCTACTGGAAACAGGGAGGAGCCCTAGTGGTGCAATGGTTAAGCATTAGGCTGCTGACTAAAGAGTCAACGTTTCAAACTCACCAGTGGCTCTGCAGGAGAAAAGACCTGGCAATCTGCTCCTGTAAAGATTACAGCCTAGGAAACCCTATGGGGCAGATCTACTCTGTACTACTGGGTGGCTGTGAGTTGAAATCAACTTGATGGCACACAACAACTAGAAACAGATTAGGAACTTTAACAATACATATCAATTCATTTAATCCTTGCAACAACCCTATGTTATGAATATTACATTACATATAGATACTATCCCTCTATTTTACAGATGAGGAACACTAAGGCTCAGAGAGGTTGTGGAGCTTGCTAAAGTTTACAGAGCTACCAAGTAGAAACAGGATTTAAACCTCAGTTCACGGCCTTAAGACACAACTCTTAACCACTATGTTGTTAAGTTGATGGAATGATAAAGGGCAATGTTAGTATAGGATGTAGGGGAGGCAGAGTAGAATGTGATTTTTCTGATCCTCTGACAGAGTGGGGAAAAACATGAGTCAGCTTCAATATTGCGCATGGGCTGAAGAGCCAAAAAGACCTTAGGTTGTTCAAAGATAGCGAACTCTTTCCTTCTGAGCATCAAAAGTCCATCTACCCATGATAGACTTCCACTCTCAACAAAACTGCTGGGAGGGAAATCATGGGGATAATGACTCTCAAAGGGCACAAGCCTAGTGGCCAAGTGGGTGTCTCCCTAGCAAGACAGTGTGGGAGATCCATCCATAGCATTCCTTTCCCTGCAGAGACCCCCCCACCTTAACTAGGGACAAAATACTTCATCTGCTTTGCAGAACAAACACAGAAGGAGACTCTAGATGCATCCCAGAGGCCCTCGCTGAAACAGTGGCACCTAGACCTCCATCCCACAGGATACCATTGGACAATTCTATGCTACAGCCATGCTTCCATGCATACATGACCATTGGCTTAGGTTTTCTGTGCTACTGAATTTCCTCTCCAGCTTTCTTGTTAAAATGGGACCCCCAACTAGCCAAACATCTTGAGGAACAAACCTGCTCTGTCTCCAATACCAGGGTTGATCCATTATAGAATGTCTTAGATACAAATAAGTCAAATTTAAGATTGATGGCTTCAATGTGCCAAGGCTTGATGAGAGATGTATGATAGATATCCATCTTTAACATTTAAAGATGATGACTTTTTGTTATAAGCAAGTGTGTCCAGAGAACTCTTGCATGAGATTCCTATAGTCCAGACATCCATTTTATAGTTTTAAAGCAAAAGCTATTTCTCAACCTCCTTTTGAAATCCACTCTACTGTCTCTAATGAAGATGTGCATTTCCTTAGAACAACCCTAGTTCCCTATTGCAATTTAAACTCGTCTTCCTAATGTTTGGCCACTTGTTCCTCACTGCGTGGGCTTCCTTAACATAGTCTCTCATGAGGATGAGGATCACAGCTGCTGGCTTCTCACTTGTCATCAGCACAATGTTTTGACTTTAGGTGAGTTGCCCTTGACAACTTCATGCTGGTGCCACTTCCCAGGTATCAGCACTGAAATCTAGTGCTTTCTAATTGGGCTTATGTGTGTGTCTGTGTTTGTGTCTGTGTGTGTGTATGTGTGCATGTGTGCACATGCACACCCACTTCCTAGCTGGCCTCCCTCACCCTGCTCTTTCTGTAGCCAGGGCCCCTGCATCTCAGTGTCCTCTCCTCTCTTCCCACAGCCAGCCCTGTGCAGCTGAGCTCAAGGAAATTGTGGTTGCAGGAACAGTGAGATGGGGAAGGAGAAAGGTGAAGAACTTATCAAACTGGAAGAGTTGAGAAACACAAACAAGGGCTTAATTCTCTACTCTCCTATCCTTTTATGCTTAGGAGACAGAGGTTTGCCCTGACTCTGCTTCCGCTAGTTGAGCTATCACTCAGCATACTAACCAGTTGCTGTCAATGTTTTTATTCTGATGCATGGCAATCCCAGGTATGCAAGGTAGAACTGTGTTCCATAGGATTTTCAATGACTGTGATCTTTTGGAAGGCAACTGTCAGGCCTTCCTTCTGAGGCACCTCTGAGAGGATTCAAACCTCTAACCTTTTGGTTAGTATTTTAGGACTTAATCATTCACACCGCTCAGGGTGTCTATACTTAGTATATCAGAACTTTACTAGTTCTCACTAGACTTGGTAGCAAGCTCTGGCATTCTCAAGTCCTGGTGCTCCTGGCAGACTGACATCTCAGTAGACTTTAGCCAAGAGAAACTGCAAGAGCTCCAATGACTAAGACTTCATTAATCTTCCCAAATAACTATGAAAGATCATCGCAATAATTCAAACTATACTACAGTGAGAAAGAACATGCATTCTGGGTGATGCCATGGACGTGTTTGTGATCATAGCTTCCCCAGATTATTCTGGACCTCACCACATCCAGGAAACCCAGCTCTCTTGGGTGCTAGTGAGTATCAGCCTGAATGTCTACACTTGGGCGACCTCATGGCACAGTAGTTAAGCACTCAGCTGCTATATGAAAGATCTGCAGTTCAAACCCAGCCACTCAGCAGGAGACAGATATGGCAGTCTGCTTCCATAAAGATTACAGCCTAAGAAACCTTATGGGGAAGCTGGAAGTCTACTCTGTCCTGTACAGTCACTATGAGTCAAAATTGACTCAAAGGCAACGAGTTTTTTGTCTACACTTAATATCTCAGAAATGCCCACCCAGAAACCCAGAATGAGGGAAACATTCAAAGAAGGCCCATTGACCTTGTCATTGCCTTCGTAGAGTCACAGAGATTTGAGATTTAAAAAATCTTGTCCATGAGGGGGTCCAACCAGTTGGTTCATTTTAAGTCGTGGAAATGGAGGATCAGAGAGAGGAAGTGACTGGCCTGACATCACATGGTCATTTAATCATTTAGTACAAAAAGAAGAAGGAGAGCCCTGCTCTCCTTACTACTGGTCCTACACTCTTTCCACAGTCTCCAACATGCTGATTTCTTCTCTGGCTCTGAATTTCCTTCTATAACATGAGAGCAAGGCTATAGCTTTTCCCTATGCCTCATTCAGAGATTGAACAAAATAACTTCACAAGGTAACCTTAAATTCATTGAAAGGAAGGGACTCATAAACAGAAAAATACACCCACAGAAAGACATGGAAGTGCTGCCTTTCTCCCACCTATGAGGTTCCTAAAAAGATGCTAGTGGTGGTCACTTTCTGAGCACTGACCACATGGTGATCACTGTGCTATGCCCTTCCCATGCATAATCACAATGCTCTCAGAACCCTATAAAGTAGGTACTATTTACAAATGAAGGTCCTTGGCACAAATGGTTTGCACTCAGCTACTAACCACAAGGTTGGCAGTTTGAATCCCCCATGCACCACCACGGAAGAAAGGTTTAGTGATCTAAAAGATCACAGCCATTGAGAACTCTATGGAGTGCAGTTCTGCTCTGAAACACATGGGGTCTCCATGAGTCAGAATCAATTTGACAGCAGTGGGGGTTTTATTTACATAAGAGGAAGCTGATGTTCAGAGAGTCTGACTTGTCCACACCCAAAGAAAGTGGTGAAACTAGGACTCCAGAGCTTGTCCTCATCATGAGTATTGCCACTGCCTTCCTCACTCTGTTAGTATTTATTGGTGTGTTTATGTGTGCACAGGTCAAAATACGTATCATCATTTAGGTCCAGCTCAACTTCTTCACTGGTTTCTGCTCTTAGACAAGCTGTGTCCCTCAAGTCCCTTGAAATGCCCCACAGGGAGCCATCCATGATTGTTGATTGGTGTTGATTGTGCTGCTGCTGACAAGAGAAAAGTTAGCCTGGCTTCTGGCAAGCCTCTCATACCTGATGCTTCCTGAACAAAGCTGGGCTAAAAACATGCACAGAGAGGACCGAGAGGGGCCGTGAGGTGAGGAGGCATGGCTCGTGTCTTTCTTAGACTGATTTACATTATAAATGCACTCTTTGTCCCTTTGCCATGTATCCTTGGGGCAAATGGATTAAATTCTGAAGTAATCAGATGAAATGGTTTAATATACAAGCAACATGAAAAGAATAAGGAAAGAAAGAAAGATGACCTTGGCTGAGAATGGAAAATCTAAAAAGGTAAGCTGATTTAATGACACAAGGGAAACCCTCAACGAGATGGGAGAGCCACAACAATGGACTCAAACATACTAATGATCATGAAGACACTGTAGGACAGGGCAGCACAGGACCAGGCAATGTTCTGTTCTGATACATGGAAGGTCACCATGAGTTGGAGCTGACTAACAACAACTTTTAATAATGTGGAAAGTTACTGAAAAAATATCAAGTAAAAAAAAAAAAGGCCAAAATTATATGAATTGAACACATTTTATTTAAATATATGTGTGAAATGTGTATGTGAATATAGACATTTACGTATTGACCCATAGCTACCACAAGAGCCCCTATATAGATCTATAGATGTATACATTTACACACATGCATTCACATGCATTATACTAATGATAGTGTTTTCTGAGTAATGGAAGTTCCTCTGACTTTTTCAAATTTTCTATAATGAAGTTATTCTCCTTTTACTTATTTAAAAATAAATATAAAATGTTGTTGTTGTTGTTATTTGCCATCGAGTCGGCCCGACTCATAGCGACCCCTCCTTGGGTTTCCGAGGCAGTATCACTAGGGAAGTAGGATTGCCCAACCTTCCTTCCAAGGAGTGGCTGGTGGGTTTGAACCGCCAGCCTTCTGGTTAGCAGTCAAGTGCCTTAGGCACTATGCTACCAGAGCTCCCAAATATAAAATACAAAACAAAAATAAATGCATATGCCTCCCTAGGGATACCCTATGACGAAGTCTCACAGATTTCAGAACTTTCATTGGTCTGGGTAGACAACAGGCCGCCAGCACACCACGCCCAGAGTCCTTCTCTCAGCTTCACAGGCTACCCAGAAAGCCCAGGCAGAGACAACAACAGACCCCCAAAGCCCTCACCAGTCTCATTGCTCCACCAGGACCCATTCCAGGTCAGCCAAGAGCATTCACCTGACATGAGCCCAAGTCCTCTCCACTTGCAGCAAACAGATCTAGTTGGGAATACAAGATAAAGCCTGTCCATGCACAAAATCCTCTTCAGGGAGAGTGAAATGGAAATATCACATGATTTCTGAACTCAATAAAAGAAAGTACCATCACAAAGTCCCAGTTGACAGTGGAAGAGGCTAGACTGGAAGCAATCAGAACATGGGGATCCAAGAGATCAACCAGGCAGAGAGAGGCAAGCAACTAGAGATGATGACTCACAGCAGCTGACATGTGGTGGGACCCAAGGCAGAGAGCAATGATTGATGGTGGGCAAGTAGGAGACTCTGACAGCAGCCCAGAGGCAGAGATCTGGTTTACCAGGCACACAGCCTCAGGCAGAAGGATTCCAGTCTGAAGGAGTGGGCAAGACTGCAGGCCCTAAAAAGCAGACTGCTTCATTCAACTCTACTTGTTAGGGACAAAAGAGGTGTTCCCCAGTGCCTAGCCTTGTGCAAGCACAGAGAAGTTTCCCCATGGAACCTGCAGAAAGACACATGTCCCTAATACACTCCCTCCTGCCATTCAGAGAAGCTAGGCATATGAGTTAAGAAAGTATGAGCCAGGAGTCGACAGTCTACACAAGGCTCTGGACCAAAAAACTAGTTGCTATCTAGTTGACTGATTCATGGTGACCCCATGGTGTCAGAGTGGAACTGTGCTCCATAGGGCTTTCAAAGGTTAATTTTTTAGAAGTAGGTTGCTAGGCCTTTCTTTCACTCAAGTCTGGGTGGACTTGAGCCGCCAACCTTCCAGTTACCTGTCAAGTACATTAACCATCTGCACTACCCAAAGCACCTGGCTCTTGGATACACATCACAAAAGAAAGTTCATTGCTCATCTCCTCAACCCCTGGGTCTCTCAGGATTCAAACCTGGTAACCCTGAAAGGGATGGCCAAGATTTGCAATGGCATTCTCTGACTCCCACCTCCTACTAATTCTCAGCCTTCTCACTCCATACTCCGCTCTAATCACAGAATGTCACAACTAGGCAGGGCCTTGGAATCCACTTAATTCAAATCCTTCCTTTTAGAGTAGAGAAAAGCAAAGCTTACAAGATATCTGTCATGAATTGAATTGTGTCCCCAGAAAAAAGATACGCTATAGTCTTAAGCCCTGATACCCCTGCAAACGTGACCTTTTCTTTGCAGATATTATCAGTTAATTTGAGATCATACTACTGAAGTAGGGTGGGCCTTAATTCTACCTGACCAGTGTCATCTATAAGAAGAGAATACAGAGGCAGATACAAGCCAAGGAACATTTTATGCATTTATTTTTGTTTTGTATTTTATAAGGAACACCAAGGGTTGCTAGGAGTCAACAGAAGCTACAAGACAGGTGTGGAACAGTTCCTTTCTCAGAGCCCTCAGAAGGAATCACACAGCCAACACAACACTGTGACTTTGACCTCAACCCTCCAGACCTGTGAGACAATAAATTTCTGTTCTTTGAAGCCATCTACTTTGTGGCATTTAGTTATGGCAGCTCTAGGAAACTAAGACAATACCCAAAGGTAAATACAGTACAGCCAGAGTTAGAACCCAGGTTTTTAATCTCCCAGCTGTAGGTAGATTTCCAACCATTGTGTGACACTTCCCAAAATAAAAATTACAGAGGTCAGAAAATAAAGTCTTGGATCTCCCCTAAAGGTGGCGGGCAGACAATAGAATCAGACTCCCTTGGGAGCTTGTTGGAAATGCAGAGTCTCAGGTTCTACTAAGACCTATAGAGTCAGTATCTGCATTGTAACAAGATCCTCTAGTGTTACATATGTGCAGTCAAGTCTGAGAGTAGTCCCCTGACCCTGAACTAGCGAATTCTCCCTCTGAGCCACCCGTGCAGTCAGGCAAGAAAAAAGTACCTCTTCTTTGTGCCCACCCCACCCCTAACCTTCCCACAACCCAACAGAGTGCCTGGAAATTGTTGGCAATAAGCAAAACAAAATAGCACCAATGGTCCCATTTCTAGTCAGTGAACGCTTCTCCTCCATCCATGGGGAGCCTTTGTGGGGTGCTTAAATCTCTCTGCTAAACAAACAGCACAATGTGCATGGAGGAACAGGTGGCAGATCACTGGCGAGGGCCCCAGGAACAGATCGTGGGCTAGGTCATTAAACATTGCAGGTGGACAGGTATCACAGCCAGCTCCATGGGTGTGTGTGTGTGTGTGTGTGTGAAAACTGGGGTGCTCAGTCACCTCACTAAACTAGTACAGCAGGAAGATGGAAGGAAGGACAAGGACCCAAGGAGAGAATGTCCCTGCCTGAACCTCATTTCTTAGTCCTCCATCCTTAACCCGACCGAGCCCCAAATGGGCCACATAGTAGGTGCCTATCCTTAAACAGGCAACTCACCCTTTCTGAAGTTTAATAGAAAACAAGGACAATCATTCTTGCCTCACATGTTTGTAGTGCAAATTAAATGAGAGCATGTAGGGAAAGTGCCAAGCACAGTGCCAGACACAGAGTGAGACCTGGTACCTGACAGTCTCCCTCCATGTTTTCCAGCCCCCATTCCTCCTACCCCTCCCATTCCCTATATTGCAGATGGTTTGGGCTCTGCCTGACAGCAGCCATTGCTGGGATGGTTCTGCAAGTCTGCTCTGACTCATGAAAACCTCATGCATAATAAAACAGAACACTTGCCCAGTCCTGCCATGTTCATGATTGTTTGTATATTTGAGTCCATGGTTGTGGCCATTGTGTCAATCCATCTGATTGAAGATTTCCCTCACCTTCACTGACCCTTCACTTTTCCAAACATGACATCTTTCTCCAGCAATCAGTCCCTCCTGATGAATGTCCAAAGAGAGTCCAAGCTTTGGAAAATATTCCATGATCCTTAAAGTTTTCATTGGCTGACTTTCAAAAGTAGATCACCAGGCTTCCCAGTCTGTCTTAGTCTGGAGGTTCTGCTGGAACATGATCACCATGGGTGACCCTGCTGGTATTTGAAGCACTGGTGGCATAGCTCCCATCATCACAGCAACACACCCATCACTCCAATATGACAAACTAAAAGATAGGTGGTGGCCAGCAGTAGAGAAGGCCATAATGCAAGGTGGCAACCTTGGGGGTCCCTTGAAATCATCTGGGCAGCTTTAAGAACTCCCCTCCACAAAGATTGGGGGAGGAGCCTGGCCACCAAAATCCTTAAAAGATTCCCAGGTGATTCTCACACAGGACCAAGGCTGTGAACTTCTGCCATCACAGGACCTGTGGTTAATGCACAGCTTTTTTTCTGAATGGAGTAAAGATAGTAAGTATTTCTTACCTCATTCCCTTAAGTGAGTGATTACCACATGGCCAGAGACTGAAATAATTGTGCCATACACATGATTTCATTTAATTCTCATAAAACCCTGCATGGTAAGGATTATTCCTCTCTTTTGCCAGCAGAGGAAATGGAAGCCCAGACCAGTTAATAAGTCATCTTAAGCCCCACAGCTCCCAAGCAGCAAAACTGGGATTCAACCCCAGGCCAGGCTGATTCTAAGCCCTCATGAGCACTGCCAGCACAGCTGGGGAAGAAGTCTTAGTGTGGCATGGAAAAAGAAGTCAGATGATTGGCTGGATTATTCACAAGGTGATGAGTAAAGGAAGAGACACTGAAGGAAGATGACCAAGTAAACATGGCAGAAGGCAGCACCGTCCTTGTATCTTCTTCCTCTTTAGAGTCCCTGGGGGTGCAATTAACACACTTATCTGCTAAGTGAAAGGTTGGTGGTTCAAATCCACCCAGATGCACAGCAAAAGAAAGGCCGAGTGATCTACTTCTGAAAAATCAGTTATTGAAAATTCTATGGAGCACAGTTCTACTCTGACACACGTGGGGTTACAAGTTGGAATCTATTCAGGTGTTCTCTTCATCTTGTGGGGTGCCATGGGGGGTGGGAGGAGGAAAACAATGCACAAGAAGCACTGTTAGCTGGAGGAGAATATTCCTTTCTCTATGTTACAACCAATCAACAGGCATGAAAGGAAAATGCACCAATAGCATCTCCCATCACAACAGTAACAGAACTGGGGATGCTGGTGGTCCTGAGGAAGTCCTAAGATTCTAGCCTTCATACAAAGTCCCAGGGATCAGAGGGCTTGCATGTGTCCTGACACCTTGGGTACTCTGCTGGGCAGCTCTGGGGCTTTGGCCAATATCCTGGGGGAGAGGTAGGCATTCATCAAACATGCCTTTCAGCCACTGGGGGGAGGACTGTAGAGGAAGGAGCATGGCCTCATGACGGCCAGTCATGGGGGCTCTGCCCTGCTCTGGGTGGTAAGGACAGCTCTGCCGGGGCAGTGAAGGTTGAGCTGGTCCCCATCAGAGCGAGGGCCCTCGGAGGTGGTTCAGGCAGAGGTGTTGTCAACTTAGGGTACCTGGTAGGTCAGAGAAACTGAAGAAGGGCCCCTGTGGGAGGAGGGAAACCCCTGTAGCAAGGTGGGGCTGGGATGCAGCTTGGGCCACCCCCACCAATCACAGCCAGAGGAGTGTAGGGGGTTGAATAGAAAGCTGAGGCAGGAGCCCTGGAAAGAATGGAGGAGGTTTACTTAAGAAGTAGGTGGTATACAAAGAGAGAAGAACAACTTCAAGAGTATTGAGAAGGTATATTCACAGGGTTAGGACTGTACTGGAGCAGGAGGGGTCAGAAGGTATGGGGTTGGCAAGGGAGAAAAGGTATCAAGAATGGCTCTAGAGTGTCTGGCTTCTAGAACACTCACTGAGATACAGATGATTGGGTGGGGTTGAGGGTCCATGAGCAGGTTTGGGGTACGTTGTTCAAGGCAGTTATGGAAGCTTCTCCATTTCACCTCCCCCAGCTGCCTCTCTGAACCTGGGCCAAGCTCTCCCAAGCCAAGTGGATAGAGGCATGTGACTTCAGGTGGAATATGGAAATGAGTTTCTGCCAGGGTGCATATATGGTGTATCTAGGATACCTGTACAATTGGGAAAGAAATAGGAAGGGGCCAGGATTAAAGGGCCAGAACCAGTGCCACAAAAGGTCCCATTAGCCTGCTGGCCACAATCTGCCTGAGGCAGGATAAGCAGCTTATTAACTGATAAGAGGTAAGTGGTAGCTGTTAGCTTTAAGGAGTTTGCCACTGACTTGTGGGCAGGGAGGAGGCTCTCAGATGATGGAGGGAAATAAAGAATAATCTGTCAAGGGTTTTTTTCTACAGGCCCTGGGATGGGGACTCTTCACTGCCCCAGCACTTCTGGGTCTCCTTGTCTCCTGACTTTAAAATTCATGAGAGTGGCTAAAATCATACAGCTTCAGACTCAGACAGATCCAATGACTCCACTAGGATTTCCTGAATCTCAGTTCCTCATCTGTAAAAGGGGAAGTGATAATATTGGCCTCTGAGGATTGCGGTGGAGATTCCTGCGTGTCATAAAAATGGAAATAATAACAGTATTATCTAATATTTAGTTGAACACTGCCTATTTTCTGAGTACTGGATTCTGGGTGCTACTTTATGTATGTTACCTCATTTAATCCAGTGAGCTAACCAAACCATAGAGATTTTACAGAACAGACCAAGATCTCTAGGCAAAGTAGGCTCTCTATAAATGTTAGCTACTGTGTTTTCACACAGATAATCTCAGAGGGTACTGACATCGCCCATATTGCTGTCCTGCAAAGCTATCAAGTTAAACCACCATCCTCAAGGTTGGAACCAGCCAAGGGGACTCTGCCTTCCCCCCTAAGTGACCAACTCTCATCTGTCAGTTTGTTATACTGTGATGGGGTACATGCTGCTATGATCCTAGAAGCTATGCCATTGGTATTCCAAATGTCAGCAAAGTCACTCATGGTAGATAGGTTTCAGTGGAGCTTCCAGACTAAGACAGAAAAGGAAGAAAGGCCTAGAAATCTACTTCTGAAAATTAGTCAATGAAAATCCTATGGGTCATAACAGAATATTGTTCAGTATAGTGCTGAAAGATGAGCCCCTTAGGTTGGAAAGCACTCAAAATACACAGTGGCACAAACAACAGACTCAAGCATACTAATGATTATGAAGCTAATGCATGACAGGCAACATTTCATTCTGTTGTACTTGGGGTTGCCTCAAGTTAGAGTCAACTAGATAGTTAACTAACAACAATTGAGTCAGAGAAGCAGTTAAGGCTCAGGCAATTTGGGATGGAGAGAAGTTAGAAGGAAAACAATGATATAGTCAACAAAAGGCTGCCATCTGACTGCCACTCCCACCACTACCCTCATACACTCCTTTCCACAGAGAGGTAAGGTTCTAGGTATTTTCATGGGCTTCATACAAGGTAAAATTTGGCATTGGCCACCTGGAAACTTGCCATGGTCATTGGGGCAGGGTCACAAGAAAGTGTCCTATCAGCTGCCACTTTCTTTCTCCCTGGGTCTGAAGGCTCTTGGCACAGTAATAGAAGGACCCCAATAACAAGAAGTATAGGATTCCAACATGGTGGCCAGGGCTGTTTCCATGGCAATAGTATTCTCCACTGTGCTTCAGCCACCTCAGCTTGACCTTTTCCCAGAGGACCTGGCAGACTTGAGGCCTCTCAGAACCCCTGAGGTGTTTGTGAGGTATAGAGCAGTCCCAGCATTTGTACCATCACCAAGGGCACACAGTGGCGATTCCTCCTTAGCTTGGGAACTTAGAGGGATTTGTGGGCACCTGTGTCCAGATTTTGATGTCATTCTTTTCCAAACACCAGAGAAAATTAGGACTATAGCATTACAACTTACCTGCCAGCTTTGGATTCAGCCAGTTCCACCATGATTGACCATATGACCTTGGGCTAATTGTTGTTGTTGTTGTTATGTGCTATTGAATTAGTCACTTTCAATTACCTTGTCAGTATAATGCAAATAATAACTACTGTGCAGGGTTGTTTTAAGGCTTAGCTTATATATGAAAAGTGTCTGGCACATAGAAAGCATACAATAAAGAGTAGCTAGTTAAAATAAGATGAGGTCATTGGTGGTTCAGTGGTAGAACTCTTGCCGTCCATGTAGGAAACTTGGGTTGGATTCCCAGCCAATGCACCTCATGCACAGCCATCACTTATCTGTGAGTGGAGGCATGCATGTTGCTATGATGCTGAACAAGTTTCAATAGAGCTTCCAGACTAAGAAAGACTAGGGAGAAAGGTCAGGCAATTTGCTTCAGAAAATCAGCCAATGACAATCTTATGGATCATAAGAGAGCCTTGCCAGTGACCAATGATCATGAAGATGGTGCGAGACAGGGCAATATTTCGATCTGTTACACATAAGGTCACCATGAGTTGGAGCTAATTAGACAGCAGCTAACCACAACCTCCAGAGTATCTGATTAGGCAAATGTAGCTCAGGAATCTGCATCTTAGTCAGCTGGAGTGCACTGCATTTTTTATTCTATCACCACCAAAAGCAGTAATTCTGAGGCACACAGGCCTGGGAGCACATTGTAAGGACCCTTGATCTGTGCAATTAGCAATTCCAAGAGGAAGCAGATGGTACCCATGAGGGGAAGAGAGATAGCAGACTGGAGCCACCAAGGAAGTGGGGTCTGTCATCCCCAGGGGCCTTGTGTTCTCATAGGCTTCAGATCACTTTATTTTGTCTTAAGGCTCAATACAGAAAACTTGGAAAACAAAGGAAAAATCATAAAGGATAAAATAAAGAAGTCTCCCTAATCCTATCACTCACAGATAATTACTATTAACTCTCTGGCCTATAATTCTATATTTAGAAATATAATAATAAAAATCTCATTGCTACCCTGATACCATAAACCAGACTAAGACACCATAAGACAAGAAACTTACAGGCCAATATCTCTTATGAATACAGTTGCAAAAACTCTCAACAAAATACTAACAAACAGAATCTAATAGCATACTGAAAGAATCACACACTATGACTAAGTGGGATTTATTCTAGGAATGCAGGGATGGCTCAATATTATTAGAAAATCAACCAAAGTAATATACCATATCAATGTTGTTGCTGTTGTTAAGTGCCGTCGAGTCGTTTCTGACTCATAGCGACCCCATGCACAGCAGAACGAAACACTGCCCGATCCCGCGCCAGCCCCACAATCCCTGCTATACTTGAGCCCATCATCGCAGCCACTGTATCAATCCATCTCCCTGAAGGCCTCCCCCTCTTTCGTCAACCCTCCACAATAGAACAAAGGAAAAGAACCACATGATCATCTCTATGGATACAGAAAAGGCATTTGATAAAATCCAACACCCTTTCTTGATGAAAACCCTAAAGGAGATTGGAATAGAAGGGAAATTCCTCAATATGATTCAAGACAGATATGAAAAACCAATAGCTAACATTATAATTAATGGAGAAAAACAAAGCTTTCTTCTTGAAATTGGAAAGAAAAGGGTGTTCTCATCACTTCTATTCAATATTACATTAGAAGTCCTAACCAGAGCAGCCAGTCAAAAGAAAGAAAACAAGGTATCCAGATTGGAAAAGAAAAAGTAAAATCATCTTTATTCACAGAGATATGATCCTACATATAGAAAATCCTAGTCTACAAGAAAACTTCTAGATCTAATTGAGGAATTTAGTAAAGTTACAGTTTAAAAGGTCAACAAACAAAAGTCAGTCGAGTTTCTATATACCACAACGAAAAAGCTGAAAAGAAATTAGGGAAACAATTCCATTTACAATAGTATCCAAGAGAATAAAATACCTAGGAATAAATTTAATCAGGAATGTGAAGGACTTATACAATGGAAACTATAAAACACTGCTAAAATAAAATAAAGAAGATTTAAATAAGTGGAAAGATGTCCCACGTTTATGGATTGGAAGACTTACCATTGTTAAGATGTCAATACTACCTAAAGTAATCTATAGATTCAATGAAATCCTAATCAAAATTCCAACAGCCATCTTTACAGAAATAGAAAAAACAGTCCTCAACTTTATATGGAATGGCATAAGGCCCTGAATAGTTAAAGCAATGTTGAAAGACAAGAACAAAGTTAAAGGATTCACATTTTCTGATTTTAAAACATACTACACAGCTACAGTAATCAAAAAAGCCTTGTACTAGTATAAAAATAGACACATAGGCCAATGGAATAGAATTGAGAGTCCAGAAATAAATCCACACATCTATGGTCAACTGATTTTTTTACAAAGGTGCTAAGTCCATTCAATGGAGAAAGAAGAGTCTCTAAATAAATAGTACTAGAAGAATAGGGGAGCTCTGGTAGCATAGTGCCTAAGGCACTTGACTGCTAAATAGAAGGCTGGCAGTTCAAACCCACCAGCCACTCCTTAGAAGGAAAGTTGGGCAATCTACTTCCATAGTGATACTGTCTCAGAAAACCAAGGAGGGGTTGCTATGAGTTGGGTCCAACTCCAAGGCACATAACAACAACAACAGGAGAATTGGATTCCCACATGCAGGAAAACAAAACAGGATCCATACCTCACAGCATACACAAAAATAAATTCAAAATGAATTAAGGACCTAAAATGTGCAAAATAAAATTATACAATTCTTAGAAGAACAAGCAGGGGTGACACTGCCAGACCCAGCTTTCAATGATGGATTACCTAATAACAAAATCACAAGCATACAAGCATCGAAAGACAAAATAAATAAGCAGGACTGCATAAAATTAAAGACTTTTGTTCATCAAAAGATTTTACCAAAAAAGTGAAAAGACAAGCTACCAAATGGTAAAATATCTTCAGAAACCATATATCCAACAAGAATCTACTAATTAAATATATCTATAAAATTTCTACAACTTAACAACAAAAGGACAAATAACCCAATCACAAAATGGCCAAAGGACTTAAATAGACATTTCACCATAAAGGACGTTCAAATGGCTACTAAATACATGAAAAGACGCTCAATTACAGTAGCCATCAGAGAGACACAAATCAAAACCACTATGAGACACCATTGCATTCCCACTAGGATGACTAAGATTTAAATAAATAAATAAATAATAACAAATGTTAGTGAGGATTACAGGAAATTGGAACCTTTATCCACTGGTAGTGGGAATGCAAAATGGCATAGCCATTATGGAAAACATTGTAGTGGTTCCTCAAAAAACTAAAAATAGAGCTACCATATGCCCCAGCTATTCCACACTTAGGTATGTACCCAAAAGACTTGAAGGCAGAGACTCAAATGTTCAGTGGAGCATATTCACAATAGCCAAAATGTAGAAACAACCTAAACACCCATCAACAGATGAATGAATAAACAAAATGTGGTGGTACATATAAACACTGGAATACTCCTCAGCTAGTAGGAGAAATGAAATCTTGATACATGCTACAATATTCTTGGAGCTTGAAGACATTACGCTAAGCTAATCACAAAGGGACAAATAGTGTATGATCTCACTCATATAAAAAGACAAGAAAAGGCAAATGTATAGGGAACAAAGTTTATCAGTGGTTGCCAGGGGTAGAAGGAAGGGGGAAAATGGAGTTATCAGTGATGGAAATATCACGTTGACTAAGGGTAGGATTGCACAGCTGATTATTGTAATTGCTATCAGTAAATGGTAAACCTATAAAACACTGAATTGGTATAAGTTGTGTGAAAGATATATTTACGACAATGACAAAAAAAAAAAAAAAAAAAAGTAACTGCTGAGACTGCTAGTGCTCAAGGGATTTGGTTCCATGGTTTGGAGGTTTAGGATCATGGTTTCACGGGACATCCCAGTTAATTGGCCTAATACTGTGTTTAGCGTTTCTATTCTATCTCCTAGTTTGTTGCATAGTGTCTAGGGTCTTAAAAGCTTGCAAGCAGTCATCCAAGGCACAACAATTGACCTTAACTTGCCTGTGATTACAGAGGAAGAAGGAGAGATAGGAATAACAAGAAGATACGGAATGTGTGGCTAATTGCCTCCACAAAAAAATGTTCCTTTGCCATGAGACCAGAGGAACTGGATGGTGCCCAGCTACCATTACTGAACATTTTGATCAAAGATTCCATAGAAGAATCCTGATCAAATCAATTCCCAATCAAAAAGGAGAAAATGCAGAACATAATTTAAAATTCTCATGCACTTTAGCCTTTTAGGAGCCACAAAGGGTGGAAGAACCCCTGCAACTACTGCCCTGAGATAATCTTTAAACCTTAAACCAAAAATATTCCCTCAAAAAACAAAACCAAACTCACTGCCATCACGTCGATTCAACTCATAGCAACCCCTTCCTTGGGTTTCTGAGGCAGGATCTCTACAGAAGTAGATTGCCCAGTCTCCCTTCCAAAGAGTGGCTGGTGGGTTTGAACTCCTAGCCTTCTGGTTAGCAGTCAAATGCCTTAGGCACTATGCCAACAGATCTCCTGAAGTCATCTTAAAACTGAACAAGAGCTTAGTTTAACCAGTAAAAAAGGTCTGTCCTGAGCATTATGCTCTTTTAAGAGCTATCTGAATGGGATCAAATTAACAACAGTAACTTGAAAGATCCTTAGAAGGCAGTGAGTTTATGTTAATGAAGGAGGAATGACTCAGAAAAGAAAGGTAAGAATGGTTGCACAACTCAAAGAATGTAATCAATACCACTAAATTATACATGTAGAAACTGTTGAATTGGTGTGTGGTTTGCTGCATATATTCTCAACAACAGCAACAAAATAAATAAAATTTAGAGGAAAAAAAATGGCTGTTGAGTTGATTTCAACTCATGGCAACACCATGTGTACAGACTTGACTTGTGCTCCACAAGGTTTCCAAGGCAAATTGCCAGGCCTTTCTTCTGAGGTGCTGTTGGTGGGTTAGAACAATCAATCTTTTGCTTAGTAATTGAGCACTGTTTAAGCCACCAAGGAACTCTATAATTCTATATAATCCCAGCATTTTTCTTAGGTACAGCAATATTTTCTTTTCATATTACAAAGAAATGGGATAACAGAAACTGTCTGCAGTCTTTTCTCACTTGGAAACATTCTGTAAACATTTTCAAATGTTTCGATAAATATTGTTCTAAAATATCATTTTTGCTATGCAGCTGTTAAAATAAAGAAGAGAATGTAGTATATTTTTATGAACCGATAGGAAGTATCCTTAAAAGCAGATTGTTAGTGAAAAGATGTGATTTGAACCATGTGTATATAAGCTCCTATTTGTGTAAAACCAACATGGACACACATATCTTTGTATAAGCATTGATTATCTCTAGAAAGATAAGCAAGAAACAAGAAACTCTACATAGTAGTTACCTCAGCAGAAGAAATTAAAGAGAAGCTGAGACTTTTCTTTCACTGCACTATTTTTCATACTACTAGGCTTTCTTACCATTTGTATGGACATCCTTTCAGAAATATTATAATTCTACTTTTAAAAAGTGTCATTCTTAATATCCACCTTGTATTGCATCACATGGATGGGCCATAATGTACATAACTTATTGCTAGGTCGTAAGTAATTCTTAACTTATCAAGTTAACTCTATAAATCAGAGTGGGACAAGCATCCATAAGCATAAATATGTGTATCCACTTGCTATTATTATGTCAACTGCCATCCAGTTAACTCTGACTCATGGCAACCTTACATACAACAGAAGGATATGTTGCCTGCTTCTGTGTCATCCTCATAATCAACATGAAGTTCAAGTCCAGCATTGCAGCATTGTGCCAGTCCATCTCACTGAAGGCCCCCTCACCCCTGTTGGCTATCTACTTCACCAAACAACGTCTTCATCCACGACTGATCCCTCCTGATGATGGGTCTAAAGCAAATGAGGTGGACAATGTTTTTCTTTGATCCATAAGGTTTTCATTGGCTAATTTTCAGAACTAGATCATCAGGCCTTTTTTCATAGTCTGTCTTAGTCTGGAAGGTCTGATGAAACCTATCCACAATGGATGACCCTGAGGGTATTTGATATACCAGTGGCAGAGTTTCCAGCATCACAGCAACATGTATGACAAGCTGAGTTTTAGAGTTAGTGGGACATGGGCTTCCATGATTTTAGGCTTTAATACAAATTGCCACATTGTCTTCCAGAGAAGCTGCCCCAATGCACATCTCTAGCAACAACAAACATGACAGTCCATTTTCCCATTTTCTTGGACCCCTAATTTCTGGTAGTGCTTCTCCTCAGATGGCAGTGAACTCCAAACACAACCCAATCCAGCAGGCTTTTCCCCCCATGCAAAGCAAACACAGGGGAGCTGGTGCTGTGGGAGTCATTTCCCCACATAACAACTAAGAATAGTGCTCCTATCCTGCCTGCTTTTCCTAGAGGCCGGCCAACAATGGAGTGCCCCTCTGTACCCCCTCCAGCAGGTTCAAGGCCAACCCGCTGAACTCAATTTATTTTGGAAGGATTCACTTTGAAAGCCAGTTCCTGGAACCATCGTGTGGGGTCCAGACGTCCTCCTTGGGGCTTCATGTCAAGGCCTGCTGGCAGACAGACAGACATTGGCATTCTTCTTCCACTGCCTAGGAACAGGTTTGCATGGCTGCTGCAGCATAGAGGCCCCTTTGAACTCAAGATGCTTGTCAGGTAGAAAGACTTGGCATTTCCGGGACTGATAAAGAAACTGTTCCAGTCTTTGGCCAACTATGCAACTCTTATTCCACAGTAAATTAGAGAGTAGGGCAGGCTTCCAGTGCAAATACCAATGGAGCAGTGGGGCTGAGAAAAATAAGATCCCAGTCATCAAAGGCAGTGTCTCTGAGGCCAGCAGGCAGCTTGGATGTCCACCAACTTAACCCACAGGGTTTCCTCTGCCCACAAACCTGTTCTCATTGACCCTACAGCCTGCCAACCCAAACCTCTCTGGTTTCCTGTAGCCCCTGAAATTACCTCTAAGAGAGCAAAAAGTATACTCAAATTTCTAGAAGAGGACAGGAACAGCTACCTCAATAGCACAAGGAACTTGGGGCTGAGAATACCAGCCTGTCCACTGCCTCCTGGCCTCTCTGAGTCTTTGCTCTGTACCTTTCTTCAATGTGCATGTCCACACTGATCACATCTTACAAATGTCACTGGGTTCAACTGAGGCAGCAGAACTTAAAGTGCCCTTCAGTGGAAAGAGGTGGCAATTTGCTTTTGAAAGGAAGCCACTACTGCTTTAGGAAAGAAGAATGTCTAATTTACCCAAAAAGGGTAGAACTAAAATGGTCTAGAAGTAGTGGCTATCTTTTGTCATCTTGCCGTTGTTACCTGATGTTTAATTGGCCCTGAATCATGATGACTCCATGTACAACAGGATCAGACTGTGGTGATCCATAATGTTTTCATTGGCTGGTTTTCAGAAATATATCATCAGATTTTTCTTCCTAGTCCATCCGAGTCTGGAAGCGCTGCTAAAATCAGCCTCTGCTGACAGACAGCTGTTGGTTGTGCTTGGGGTGCATTGGTGGGAATCAAACTGGGACTTCTTACATAGAAGGCAAAAATTCTACCACTCAACTACCACTGCCCTCTTTGTATCCTTATAGTCACATTATTCCATACAGTATAAGCCTTTCAAGTAGGTTCATTTTGCTAAAGAGGCACAGAAAGAAATGCTTAGTCTCTTGTTCCTGGAAGCATGGTCCAGGGAATAGCATTCTCTGGAACCCAGTTGAAAATGCTGCCTTCAGCCCTTCCTCAGGCCAGTTGAATCAGAATCTGCACTTTAACACAATCCCCAGGTAATGCGTGTGCACATTAAAGTGTGAGAAGTATCTGCCATATTATCATCCATTGTTTCTCAGTAGCTATAGGACAGGGAGGATCAGAATCACCTGTCCCCCATGTCACCCCATGGTCTGATTCAGTAGGTAAGGGGTGAGTCCCAGGTATCTCCATATTTAACAGGTTGAACAAGGTGATCAGATTAGCTGGCCTGGTGTAACAACCAGCTGCATCAGGATGACCAGTGGAACTAGTTAAATATGCAGATGCCATCTTGAATTTAGACCATTGGTTCTCAACTTTGGCTGCACATTGGAACCATCCAAGGAGTTAAAAACCAATGCCCATGACTGACTTTCACTTCCAGAGATCCTGATTTATTGATCTACACAGCCTGGACTTTAGAAGTTATTTCATTTCTCAGGTGATTGGAATGTGTAGGTAAGATTGAGAACCCTTGATTTAGAGAGACTTGATTTAAACCATGGTTTTGATACTTACCAGCCACATAACCTTTGAGCAAGTTAACCATTTTGAGTAACTCTCTCATCTTTACAGTGGGCCTAATAGTCACCTGGGAGCTCTGGTAGCATAGTGCCTAAAGCATTTGACTACTAACCAGAAGGCTGGTGGTTCAAACCCACCGGCCACTCCTTAGAAGGAAGATGGGGTAATCTACTTCCGTAGTGATACTGCCTAGGAAACCCAAGGAGGGGTCACTATGAGTCAGGTCTGACTCGATGGCACATAACAACAATAGTCACCTATGAAATTAAAATATTAGGCATCTATTGCACAGTAAGTATTTAATAAATAGTCATTGCCTCCCATTCTCTTCCCCTATTGATTAGCCACCACCACTTGTCTGTCACTTTGTTGTACTGTGGTGGCATATATGTTATTACTATGATGCTGGAAGCTATGCCACTGGTACTTCAAACACCAGCAGAGTTTTTGACAGGTTCCAGAGGAGCTTCCAGACTAAGGCAAATAAGGAAGAAAGGCGTGGAAATCTGCTTCCAACTGTCACCCAATTAAAACTTTATGGATCACAGAATATTGTCCAAGACTTTGACTTGCTCACATTAGATGCATCATCAGGAGGGAGTGATCAATAGAGAAGGATATCATGTTTGGTAAAGTGGAAAGTCAACAAAAGTGAGAGAAATACTTAATGAGATGGACTGACACAATAGCCACAAGAGTGAGATCAAACATATTAACAATCATGAGGTTGACACAGGACCAGACAATATCTCATTCTGTTATACAAGGGATAGCATGAGTCTAAACCACGTTGACAGCAGCTAACAACTGTGATTAGAGATGAACTGCTGATTGCTGATATTCTTGTCTTTATCCCACATCCAGTTTCTCTGTAAAAAGGATGCACAGAAATATATTTGGTTCCTTCATCACTATCCAGGCAAACGTAGAAGAGCTAGGACCCAAAACAACCTTGGATTTTATATTCAAGGAGTAGGCAGGTTTTGACACATGCATGGGTGACCTCATACTTAGAAGGACCTCACACTTGGGGTTTAATGCTCTGCTGTAGCTGTCTTGAACTTTTAATACTTTGGGAATATTTTGCACTGGGCCCCACAAATTGAGTAGCCTATCCCATCAAGTAGAAAGTCAGTTTGGAGGACTGATGTCTCCACCCACAGTGAGAATACTACATCCTCTCTGCTATGTGACTACAGAGTTAATTTAAGAGAAAGGAATAAAGGGGTATACACTAGAGCATTTTGGACCCTCTCCAATTGTGTCCTAGGGTAGCGAGGAAGGGAGGAAGAGACAGTTGTTCTTAACCTTTCTGAGTGCTGGAGTCGGGATGGACCACTCTGAGGTTCCTTCTTTTTCATCCAGAAGCTCTGTGCCTAGAAAAAGTGGCAGATGTACCTGGTTCCTAGTGTCTCAGGGTGCCATCCATCCTCCTGCAGAGACCCACCAGCAAAGGACTACTAGGAATCACAATGCTGAATGGTAACCTCCCACGGCACTGAAGTAAGAAGGAGCTGGGGTTGGGGATTTGTACCAGTTAGCTTGTTTATTGTTTTCAGTGCGTAATTTTTCCCCCTTGATCAAAAACACACTACTCGATGGCCACTTGTTTTATGGCTCTGCTTTGCAGCGTGTGGTTTCGAGGGCTCCTCTTTGTGAACCCTCAGGCCCTCTGCACAGTTCTCAAAGAGCCGGCTGCATAAACACAGGGCCAGGGCACGTAAGTCACATTGAGCTTCTCATTAACCAAAACCAAGTCCCTGGGTGGTGCAAACAGTTAATGCATTAGGCTGCTAACCAAAAGGTTAGCGATTCTAGTCCAGCCCAAGTTGCCTCAAAAAAAAAAAAAAAAAAAAAAAGTTCTGACAATATACTTCTGAAGAATCAGCCATTGAAAACCTGTGGAGCACAATTGTACTCTGACACACATGAGATCGCTGTGATTGGGAACTGACTCATGGCAACCAATTTTTTCTCCTCCTGGGCAAGTGAAAGCCCCATGCAACCCTCAGGAAATAATAAAGAGAGAATGTATCATGAGCAGAGAGGTGGGGATTCTGCTCAAGAGGCTTCTGCAACTTGACGTTATAGGGGCAAAAACCATCACAGAAAAAGAACATGGTGAGAAATCAATGTTGGCTGCCACTTTCCTCTTGGTTTTCCACCCTGGTACTATAATACAGGAGGGTGTCCAAATCAGTTAGGAAGTATGTCACATGGGCTTTTGATGAATATTTAAATACTCAGTAAATTTCTTAAAAGTAAAAATTAATATGAATTTGAGTTGATTCCTAGTTCTAAAAATCCCTCTATCTAAATTGTCTTCTGGTATAGTGCTTTCTTAGGTGTGGAAATACTGTAAGGGCCAGCATTTGTCTGAAAGCCTCGTTGCATGCACAGGAGTGTATAAGGCATGTGACTGTCATCTGTCATGTGTGTGTAGCAATGGACCAAAAGCTCAGAACCTCTAAACCAAGATATCACAGGGCTATTAACTCTGAAAGAGCCAGTTGCAATGACTTGGATTATTAAGAACTGTGGTCCAGTCAAAATTAAATGAGTCAGAGAGGCAATGGCTTTGGCTAGAGAGCCAAGCATATTGGCCAACCTTGGCCCTGTTGAATAGGATGCAGTGGCCTGCCAAGAACAGCTGGCTATCAGGTAGCTACAGAGAAAAAACACCATGTATCAGACTTCATTTCAAGGGATTCCCCTTCAAAGAGAAGAGAATGTGGCTCCCTGGAACCTTGAGATTGGGGAATGAGGATGGAAGGAATGGAATTTTCCATAACACACCCAATGGTGATAGTGTGGGCACTTCTATGATGTTTCATTGCCAACTGCAAAGCTCCCACATAGGACAGAGCAGCAAAGGCACATCAGAAACACACACACACACACACACATTACCTTCCTGTCTTCTCCAAAGAAGAAGCCAAGAAGGCATCATATTGTGGAACTCAGCCACTAAGCAGGGCAGGTTTTGTCTTCAGTCAAAGGCTTTCAATAAAATCCAACCCAGAGGAAGGGAAGCAGAAGGCCTCAGGCTTCAATTAACATATGTCCTGCCTATGGACTTGCCACAAACTTAACCTATTTAATTTTGTTAGTTGCATCAAATCTCCTCTATCTCATGGAGACCCTATGAACAACAGAATGAAATATCACCCAGTCTTGGGCTATCTTCATGTTCACTGGCCAGCGTCGTGATCAGTGCTCCATTGTTATAACCACTGTGTATTCTGAGTGCCTTCCAACCTAGGCGATTCACCTTCCACCATTATATTGGATAATACTGTATTGTGATTCTTACAATTTTCCTGAGCTAATTTTTAGAAATACTGCCAGGCCTCTCATTCTAGTCAGTCTTAGTCTGGAAGCTCAGATGAATCATGTCCACCATGGGTGACCCTGCTGGTATTTGAAACACTGCTGCTTCCAGGATCATAGAAACAGCACAAGTCACCACAGTATGACAAACCAACAGACATGTGGTTGTTGCTGTTATTGTTATTTGCCATCAAGTTGGACCTGACTCATAGCGACCCCTCTTTGGGTTTCCGAGGCAGCATCACTACGGACGTAGATTGCCCCATCTTCCTTGCAAGGAGTGGCTGGTGGGTTTGAACTGCCAGGCTTCTGGTTAGCAGTCAAATGCCTTAGGCACTATGCTACCAGACATCCCAGTCTATTTAACTTAGACTTGTTCCAAAGCTAGGACTATTCTTTGGGGTTGAAGTGTCGGTCAACATATCTGAAAATAGGGAAATGCAGGAGAACATTTTTTAAGAGAATACAAGGATCTTATGATATTAACGTAGTAAAAGAAGATAGGTGGTAAAGCTGACTCAATGGTAGAACTCTTGCCTTCCATGCTGGAGACCCAAGTTTGATTCCCAGCCAATGCATCTCAAGCATGGCCACCGCTCATCTGTCAGTAGAAGCTTGTATGTTGCTATGATGTTGCACAGGTTTCAGTGGAGCTTCCAGAGTAAGACAGACTAGGAAGAAAAGCCAATGAAAACCTTATGGATCACAATGTTTCAATTTAACTGTGCATGGAGTCACCATGAGTTGGAGGAACCACTCAATGGCTAACAACAACAAAGGAAGCTAGAAACCACCCTTAATGTTATCTTTAAAGAGCCATGTTACACTGAGGGTCGCAAGCCAGGAATCTCAAGTACAAGATCATTGCAGGGCCAAAGAGAAACTTCTCTCTTGCACATCTCAATTCAGAAGAGTAAACAGAAAAAAAAAAAAAGTCAAGAAGAAAAACTAACAGGCAAAAAGGAAGAATGGACAGATCATTCCAGGAATTCAGGAAACCCAAGGCTTGCACCAAGTTTCATTTCTGACTGTACTGCTCTTGGCTTCTGACCTCCCATTACACAGAGGTCTTAATAAGTGTATTTTTAAGGGGCAAATGAAGGAATCCCTGGGTGATGCAGATAGTTAAGCGCTTGACTACTAACTGAAAGGTTGGTGATTTGAACCCACCCAGAGATGCCTCAGAAGAACAGGCCTGGAGCTCTGCGTCTAGAAGGTCACAGCCTTCAAAATCCTTTGGAGCACAGTTCTACATGGGGTCTCCATGAGTCAGAATCACCTTGATGGCAATGGGTGTGGACAAACAAACTACCTTATTAAGAGACCAAGCTCCCTTCCATAGTCTCAGAGTCTCCTGTCCCTACACTCCCCTCATAGCATCACTTCTACAACTGATAGCTATGGACACAGAAGCTAGCTGAAGACAAAATGCCAAGTTAGAGCATCAAATCTGAGGAGTGAAATCCCAAGCTCCCTCCTACCCCTACCACCATCCAGCTGGAAGAAACCCTTCTCCAGCCAACAGTCCAAGGTCAGGAAGGAGGGCATACATGACTCCTGCCCATGTCTAATCAAGCCCCTTAAACTTCATTTAAACTAGATGATAATAGGACCATTCCATGCAGCAGCCCCTGAGATCTTTGGGCAGGAGCCAGTCCCTCCAAATCAAGACTCTGGCAGGATTCTACAATCCACTCAGAGGACAGTTACCATCTGTTTATGGAAAAAAATGTTAATAACCCCCAATCATAATCAAATAGGCAACCACTTTACTTTAAGTACCTATTAACTAGCACTAATTTACAATGGAACAGTTCTGCAAGTGCTCATCAACAGGTCTATCAGAGGCACCAGCACATATCCAACCATTAGGATGAAAAGTGAATGGCTGATGATGAGGCACTTAAGGTATTACGGAAGCCCAAGTGTCTCCCTTCCTTCCCAGCCTTCAGATTCTGCCCTGTCCCGCTCTGCAGAATCCAGCTCATCCAGAACTCAATGAAGGTAGGCCTGATCCGTGGGAGCAAAAGTGAGACTCCTTGGTCAGCTCCCATCTTTCCCCAAGGCCAGTGTGTCCCTTGAGAAAAGTGGATTAATAAAAAGCATTTTTGAAGCTACCATTCAAATGAGATACTGATCAAAGATAATGAGACAAAGTATGGGAAGAATCAGGATGATTTATTCACAATCCAGCCCCAGGCTCTCGGGAATCCCTGGGTGGGGCAAATGGTTAAGTGCTCAGCTCCTAGCCAAAAATTTGGCAGTTTGAAACCACCCAGAGGCGATGATCTGCTTCTGAAAGGTCATAGTCATGAAAATCCTGAGGAGCTCAGTTCTACTCTGAAATACATGGGGTTATCATGAGTCGGAATCACCTGGATGTCAATTGGCTTTTCCCAGGCTCTCTGCACATACCAAATATGTGAGGGGGCAGGGCTCATATAGGTCTGACTAGCTGTGTGCTTTAGCAAGTCACTGTATTTCTCTGGGCCCCACTTCCCTTATCTGTAAAATGGGAGCATACATCTAATAACCCTGAAGTCTCTTTCAGTTCTAATAAGCCATCATTCTGTGTTCTTTATGAGACCAAGAAGGAGCTCTGGTGGCATAGTGTCTAAGGCATTTGGCTGCTAACTGAAAGAATAGCAGTTCAAACCCCCTAGCCATGGAAAGAAGATGGGGCAATCTACTTTTATAAAGATTTATTGCCTCAGAAACCCAATGGGGGTCACTTTGAGTCGGAATCGACTCAATGACAGTAGGTTTGGATTTTGGAGGGGTTTATGAGACTAAGAGGAAGCCAAAACAATGAAGTTAACTCTCACAGTATCTCTAATATAGAAATATTTAAAGATAGGGTATTTCACTCCAGATGATCACAAAAAAAAAAAAAAAAAAAGAGGCAGAATAAGTCATACTCTTGACACACTGCAAAAAATCCACACACTTCCTTCTTTAAAAAATATTAAATAATAATAAACCAAACTCACTGCTGCTGAGTCGGACCTGACTCATAGTGACCCATCCTTGGGGAGCTCTGGTAGCATAGTGCTTAAGGCACTTGACTGCTAACCAGGAGGCTGGCGGTTCAAACCCACCAGCCACTCCTTGGAAGGAAGATTGGACAATCTACTTTCGTAGTGATACTGCCTCGGAAACCCAAGGAGGGGTTGCTATGAGTCAGGTCCGACTCAATGGCACTTAACAACAACAACAACATCACTCTGGAAGTAGATTGCCCAATCTTCCTTCCGCGGAGTGGCTGGTGGGTTTCAACGGCCAGCCTTCTGGTTATCAGTCAAATGCCTTAGGTGCTATGCCACCAGAGCTCCTAAATAATAATAATAATAACCTTATATGAAAACAATAGGGCATTTTGAAATGATTTTTAAAACATACTGGCATCTTTCACCTCACTTTGTTCTAGCAACCATACGCAATGAAGACGGCAGGTACACTGTGAATGTTCATGGTGGGGCAGCCAAGACAAAGGAAAGTTAGGTTCTTTTGCTGCAGTGAAAAATGGGTAGGGCTGTAAGGCAGGGAGACTGGTTTGTAGGACCAATTTGTCCTTGCCCAACTGTAAAACCAAACAGGGGTGAGCCATTTCACTTTTTGGGTCTCAGTTTCTTCCAGATACTGCAGGGTAGGGCAGGAAGCAGAGAAGCTAGAAGGCTGGGAAAGAAAAGAGTCAAAAACTGCAACTTGAACTTCCAGTCACACCGCCATCTGTAACTACGTACCAAAGAAAGAGGGCCAGGACACGTTATTGCCACGGTCTTTTGACTCTGATTAAAGTTCTAATTCTTCTGGAATCCAGATTTCTGGCTTTCATGGAAGCCAGGGTAACTCACACAGCCCATTGCCCTTTGGTGTACTTTTGAACCAGGAGCTTTGAAAAAACTAGTTCCTACCACCTTTGAGTCAAACAATGATCTAGAGAAATTAGCAAGTCCATTTTGCTCTGGGCATTGTTCTCTTTTGAAAAATTCAGTGAATTTCAATCCAAGGGTCAGATTGGGGGCTATGTTTAGGGCAAATTGGTAGTTATTTCAACTGTTCTTCAGGACAAAACTGTATGAAAATCCCTCCCGACCACAGATTTGTTTATCAGTTCTGTTCCCACTCTTTTATCCATGGCATAAGAATTTTAGAAGTTCTCATCTTTGGAACATTTCTGGCACTCTAGTCCTGTTGTAAATTGTATATTCAATAAACTTCAATCCATTTCTATTATTGACTTAATATGATTCTTCTTTTAACTCCTAATTTAAAAATAGGGGAGCCTTGTTGTATTTTCATGTCATTTTTATATATGTATGTATGTTTCACATGCTCCAGCGCCCTCCCAATGAACTCTGGTGGCCTAGTGGTAAAGGCATTCAATCGCTCACCAAAAGGTCAGCAGTTCAAACTCGCCAGCTGCTCCAGTGGGAGAAAGATGAGATCATCTGTGTCTTTAAAGATTTACAGCCTTGGAAACCATATGGGGTAGTTCTACCCTGTCCTATAGGGTAGGGTCACTTTGAATTGGAATTGACTCCATGGCAGTACATTTGGTTTGGTTTTAGTTTAATGGCCTCCCAGAAAGAAAATATAGAATTAGACAAAAGGAAAAGGCCTACGATTTTTCAAGAGAACAAAAACAAAGTCCTACTTACTGCTTTAAAGTACCACATGAAAATAACAAATGATGTTTCATTAATTGGAAACTGGAGAGTCACTAAAATGAAACCTGAAATTTTTCTTTACCAAATAAAATTGTTCACAGCTTATCATTTTTGAAATAACTAAATAATAAAATAAAAACAGGGGCCCTTTTGGTGCAAAAGTCAAGCCCTCAGCTGCTAACTGAAAGGTTGTCAGTTCAATCCCACCCTGTGGTCCCATGGAAGAAAGACCTGGCAATCTGCTTCTATATGAATTTCTCACAGTCAAGAAAACCCTTTGAGGCAGTTCTACTCTGTCATATGGGGTCACTATGAGTTGGAATCAACTTGACAGCAGCTAACAAGGATAAGCTTGGCATAATGTCTAAAACATCTCACTTCCAGGGCCAGGATGCACTGGCACAACAAAATTAAAATATTGAAATATTTCTGTGCCTTTGAGCAAAGAGTCACATCCTAAGCCTCCCAACTACCAACCTCCCATCTACCCTGGCCACCCCATAGTGCATCAATTACAGCATTAGTGGCTGGCACAGGGAAACCTTAAGGACCTAGCTCCAGCATGAGGGCCAGCTTCTGTTCTAATTTGTCACAGTGAGTACCTTAACTATCACCTGCCAGGGGACAGTGGTGATTCTGTTCTAGAATTCTCACTTTCCATGCAGAAGGTCCAGGTTCAATTCCTGGCTAATACACCTGAAGCGCAGCCACTACCTGTGTGTCAGCGGAGGCATGCATTTTGTGATGATGCTGAACAGGTTTCAGCAGAGCTTCCAGACTATGACAGACTAGGAAGAAAGGCCTGGCAATCTACTTCCAACATTCCAGCCAATGAAAACACAATGGTCACAACAGTCTGAACCACAACCAATTACAGGGATGGCACATGATTGAGCAGCAGATTGTCCCATTATACATGGGGTCACCATGAACTGAGGGTTGACTCAATAGCAGCTAACAATAAGACCATCACCCCTGCCACTCTAAAACACCGAGTTTCATCAACAGCAAAATGAAACAGCACTATGTTCAGCACCTTTGTGACTGCAGAGAAGATCTCAAATGTGACTCTCTCCAAGCCAAAATTTTGACAAACAAGATGACAACTGATAAAAGTAAAGAGGAGTCTGAACATGCCTCTCAGTGTGTTTCTGTACAATCTGGCTAACATACTCATCTCTCGTAAAATACATGTCCAGTGGAATTCCTACACATATCAACATGGAGGGACCTCGAACACAAGTTCAATAAATAACTTAAGTGTATAAACATGCACACAAAGTAATGTTCACTTCATAAATGTGTACATATATACACGTGTATATATGTATCATATGCATGTATGCTGAAATATAAAAATGAACTGGTGTCTAGCCTTAGCCAATAGCATTGGCATATGGTGCAGGTAGTTGTTAATTTTGCCCATCTGCAGGGTATGAGTATATGGGAGTGAGCCAGGGAAGGAGGGCAGGTGGGAGAGAGAAACAACAGAGACAGAAAGAGGTAGAGATACAGGGTGAGTGTGGTGCGGTGAATTACTTAATATGACCCTTCTAGCTACAGTCTTTGTAATTCCCACCAAATGACTGAGTGGACTATGCAAATGTGAGGTGCTTGTGGCCCACGAAGGGTACTGGATAGCTTGCTGGCAATGTAAATAAGGGGCATGGCACTGTTACATGGGTGGGACCATGAACATAAGGTGTATGGAAGCCTAAAGTGAAGATTGGTTAGTTTTGCCATCCCACTAGGCTTAAAATGAGCCATCCCAGAGTGGGACAGAGGGGATCTCACTACCATAAAGAAGGAAGAGCCAGGAGTGGAGTAGGTCCTTTGGACCCAAGATGCCTGTACCAACCCACCTTGATTCAGGAGACAGAGAGCTGTGACACCAGAGACGGCGAGAGATTTGAGAAACTGCAGCGGCAGAGGAAGCAGAACCAGGAGACTGGCAGGAGATCCAGCAGAAGACTTGACAGGTGAGAGCAGAGGGGGCTTCCAGACCCAGGGAGCAAGAAAGTTGAGTGCCTTTGGGCAGGAGGCTTACTGGCAGAGTGGGGTGCTTACTCTAGGCATTTATTGGCAGAGCTAAAAAAAAAAAAGCTTTGTAACACTTGCCTGGGCAGAGGTCAAGGGGCTACAGGGTTGAGAGGCCAAGGACCAGAGAGGGGCTTGCCTGAGGGCACTGCTGAGAAGAGACTGTCCTGATTGAAGAACTGTATCCTGAGTCATTTTTGCTCCTGTATTGTAACCCATTACTTCACTAAGAAACCCAATAATCATGAGCATTGTCAGTGAGTTGTGTGACCATTGCAATGAATTATCAAACCCAGCAGAGAAGTAGAGTGTGCCCCAGGAGGTATAGTTGGTGTTAGAATTGGGGGGGGGGGGGGAAGGGGGGAGGGAAGGGGGGGGGGGGGTGCTTGGGGGGAAGGGTTGGAAAAAGGGGGGGGGGGGGGGAAGTTGGAGGGTAGAGGAATGTCTGACCTCCACCTCATAGGAATCAATCTTGGGCTATTAATCTTGAACCTCCACCCCTAGCATGAAGTTAGAGGAGGTCAGATGGCACTCCCATGCCATTTTTACAGAAAGAGACAAACAAATGAACTGGTGGTGTACACTGAACTCAAGATAATAGGTCACCTAAGGAAGGGTGGGCAATCTACTTCTGTAGTGATACCGCCTTGGAAACCCAAGGAGGCATCGCTATGAGTCAGATCCAACTCAATGGCAGTTTGGTTTTGGTTTTATGGAGAGTCCCTAGTTCATCCAAATGCTTAAGCACTTGTCTACTAGTCAAAAAATTAGCAGTTCAAATCCATGCAGAAGAAACACTTGGTGATCTGCTACTGAAAAATCAGCCTCTGAAAATCTTATGGATCACAGTTCTACTCTGACACACAAGGTCATCATGAGTAGGAGTCAACTTGATGGCAACTGGTTTGTTTGCTTTTTTTAATGGACATGAGGGCACGAATCGGACCAGAGTGGTGGTTAAAGCAGTTTTATTCTTTCTTCTTTATTCTTCTAGGAATAAAACATTAAAACCAAAAAACAAACCCATTGCCATCGAGTCAATTCCAACTCATAGCGACCCCTCCTTGGGTTTCCGAGGCAATATCTCCATGGAAGTAGATTGCTCAGTCTTCCTTCCAAGGAGTAGCTGGTGGGTTTGAAAAGCCAGCCTTCTGGTTAGTAGTCAAAGGCCTTAGGCACTACACCATCAGAACTCCTTACACTCAAATAAAAAACAAAATCATAACAGTTGCTTATTCTGGGTGGTGGAAAATGGGTATCGGTTATATTACTCATTTTCTTTATATTTTTTATTTCTCAAAAGGAAGTAAAGTTCATCTCAATAGATTCTCCTTCTCCACAAGACAAGCTCTCAGATACAGGTGGAGGGAACTATTTTTGAGATTTCCCAATGTGCTTCTCACCCTCTCTCCCCCAGTATCTCACACTCCTCACTCAGATTTCTAAGTTCTCTCTCACTGGCCCATTCATGATTTACAAACTGTGCCTTTTTATGATTATAAATAAATCCATTTATGTATACATTCAATGAGCATTGTTCAATCCCTGTGCTGAGTTCCAGGCACACAAAAGTGAGTGACCCATGATCTCTGCCACTATTCACTTAGTTGAATAGACAGTTCTTGATCATATGGCACCTCTTGAAATGGTTGAACTTCGACCAATTCTTTTTGGTATAGTGACTTTGTGTATTATTTCCATTTTCTTTTGATGCTTCATGCATCGTTCAATATCTTGCCCATAGAATCCTTCAATATTGCAACTCGAGGCTTGAATTTTTTCTTCAGTTTTTTCAGCTTGAGAAACACTGAACATGTTCTTCTGTTTTGGTTTTCTAACTCCAGATCCTTGAAGTAGTGTCAAATTACCCAATAACCAAAGTAAGCATGGACTTACTTGTGCTTACCTAGTAATCTGTAGTGAACATTTTTACAGTTTTCACCACATCAAAGATTCTCCTTCTAGGTATGGCTGGCATCTGTTTATCTCCCAACCTCATACCACCTTCCTACAGAATCAAAGCCTCTTTTCAAATTTATAATCCCTGGATGGAGTACCCAGTAAGCAAGGTAAGCACAGGTTTCCTTGTGCATACTTACTAATCTGTAGTAAGCAGTTGCACATGTTTTTCACCACAGATATGAAACTGTTCACTATAGTAAGTAAGCACAATTAAGCTAGTGCTTACCCAGTTTAATGAGTAACCCTCCCCTGCATTCTGCATTTCATTATAATATTTTGTCTTCTCGAGCTGCCCTCTGAAATCTGTTCAGCTCTTTTACTTTATCACTTCTTCCATTTGCTATAGGTATTCTATGTTCAAGAGAAAGTTTCAGAGTCTCTTCTAACATCCATTTTTGTCTTTTCTTTCTTTCCTACCTTTTAAATGGCCTTTTGTTTTCTTCATGTGTGATGTCTTTGATGTCATTCCACAACTCATCTGGTCTTCGGTCACTGGTGTTCCTTATGTCAAATCTATTCTTCATATGGCCTCTAAATTCTGATGGAATGTATATAAGGTCATACTTTGGCTCTCATGGACTTATTTTCATTTCCTTCAGCTTCAATTCAAACTTCCATATAAGCAAATGATGGTTTGTTCCATAGTTAGTCAGCTTCTGGCCTTGTTCGTACTGATGATACTGAGCTTCTCCATCATCTCTTTCCACAGACATAGCAGGCTTTGATTCCTGTGTAGCCCATCCAGCAAAGTCCATGTATATAGTTGTTATTTATGTTGTCAAGAAAGGTATTTGCAATGAATAAGTCATTGGTCTTGCAAAATTCTACCATGCAATCTTTAGTGTTGCTTCTATCACCGAGGCCATATCTTCCAACTTCTGATCCTTCCTCTTTGTTTCCAACTTATGCATTCCAATCACCAGTAATTATCAATGCATCTTGATTGCTTATTTCATCATTATCAGGCTGCAGAAGTTGGTAAAATATTCAATTTCTTCATCTTTGGCATTTGTGGTTGGTGAGTAAATTTGAATAATAATAGTATTAGCTGGTCTTCCTTGTAGGTATATGGATATTTTTTTTATCACTGGCAGGATTGTACTTCAGGATAGATCTTGAAATATTCTTTTTGACAATGAAGGTGACACCATTCCTCTTCAATCTGTCATTCTGGCAGGTTGCCAAATCTTCCTTCCAAAGAGTGGCTGGTGGGTTTGAATAGCCAGCCCTCTGGTTAGCAGTCAAACACCTTAGGCACTATACCACCAGAGCTCCCATTGTAGTCCATATGATTGTCCAATTCAATATGACCAATACCAGTCCATTTCAGCTCACCAATTAAGCCTCTTTAGCTCTTCAACCATTTCATTCTTTTTCAACTACTTTCAATTTTACTAGATTCATACTTCATACATTCCACATTATGATTATTAATAGGTGTTTCCAACTGTTTCTTCTCATTTTCAGTCATACCACATCAGCAAATAAAGGTTCAGAAAGCTTTACTCCATCCAGTTCATTAAGATTCACTCTACTTCGAGGAGGCAGCTCTTCCTATTATATTTTCAGCTCATTTTCTGGCACTAAATCAAACAATATTCTGCTGCTAATAATAAGATTTTGACTAGCCAGTTTTTTCTTTTTTTAAAAGAAGTAGATTGCCAGGTCTTTCTTCCTAATCTGTCTTAGTCTGGAAGCTCCACTGAGATCTGTCCCCAATGAGTGACTCTGCTGGTATTTGAAATACCAGTGGCATAGCCTCCAGCATCACAGCAATACACAAGCCACCACAGTAGGACAAACTGACAGACAGTGGTGGCTCAACCATTTCAGGAAGTAGCATATGAACAAGAACCAATGGTACTGAAGGAAAAAATCCAAGTTGCATTGAAGGCATTGGTAAAATAAAATAAAATAAAATAAGGCTCCAGGAGTTGATGGGATACCAATTGAGATGTTTCAAATGTTTGATGCAATAGTGGAAGTGCTCATTCATTTATGCCAAGAAATTTGGATGACAGCTACCTAATCAATCAACTGGAAGATATCTATATATATGCACATTCCAAAGAAAGGTGATTCAACAGAATGCAGAAATTAACAAATGGTATCATTAATTTCACATGCAAGTAAAATTTTGCTGATGATAATTCAAAAACAGTTGCAGCAATAAATTAACAGGGCATGCCAGATATTCCAGCCAGATGAGAAGAGGATGTATGATGATGGATATCATTACTGATGTCAGATAGACCTTGTCTGTAAGCAGATGATACCAGAAAGATGTTTATCTGTGTTTTATTGACTATGTAATGTCATTCTATTATGTGGATCATAACACATTATGTATAACATTGCAAAGAATGGGAATTCTGAACACTTAATTGTGCTTATGTGGAACCTGTACATAGACCAATAGGTTGTCATTTAAACAGAACAAGGGAATACTGCACTATTTAAAATCAGGATGTGTGTCAGGGTTGTACCTTTCCACTATACTTATTCAATCTATAAGCTGAGCAAATAATCCAAGAAGCTGGACCATATGAAAAAGAACACAGTATCAGGATTGGAGGAAGATTCATTAACTTTTTTTTTTTTTTTTAAGAAATAACATGCAGATGACACAACTTTGCTAATACTGAAGAGGTTGAAGCACTTACTGATGAAGATCAAAGACTCCAGCCTTTGGTATGGATTGCACCTCAACATAAAGAAAACAAAAATCCTCACAACTAGACCAATAAACAATATCATGATAAATGGAGAAAGTATTGAAGTTGTCAAGGGTTTTATTTTACTTGGATCCACAGTCAAGGCCATGGAAGCAACAGTTATGAAATCAAATAACATACTGCATTGGGTAAATATTCTGCAAAAGAATTAATTAATGTGTTAAAAAGCAAAGATGTCACTTTGAGGACTAAGATGAATCTGGCCCAATCCATGGTATTTTCAACCACTCACAAGCATGAGAAAGCTGGTCAATGAATAAGGAAGACCAAAGAAGAATAAGGAAGACTTTGAATTATCGTATTCACAAAGAACACTGAATATACCATGCACTTCCAGAAGAATGAACAAATCTGTGTCAGGAGAAATACAGCCAGAATTCTCCTTAGAAGTGACAATGGCAAGATTTCATCTCACATACTTGGGACATGTTCTCAGGAGGGACCAGTCCCTGGAGAAGGACATCATGCTTGGTAAAGTAGAGGGTCAGCAAATAAGAGGAAGACTCTCAACAAGATGGATTGACACAGGGGTTGCAGTAATGGGCTCAGACATAGCAGCGATTATGAGGATGGGACAGGACCAGGCAGTGTTTCCATCTGTTGTCCATAAGGTCACTAAGTTAGGTGTCATTCAATGACACCTAACAACAAAAACAACAACAGGACAGATAGATGGTGTATCAGCAAAGCAATTACAATGTACCAGGATACGTAGTATAACTAAGTATTTTTGCTATCAAAGGCAAAAGAGGCATGATTTATTTTTGGAGGGGGAAAATTCATGGAAGGACAGTACAAATAAAAAGAGCCTGGAAAGGCTTATATGTGATGAAAAGGAGAAAAACAACATCTTTCTCAATATTCACAGCAACCCAAGGAGGTAGGTATTATCGTTTCCAGTTTGAAGTTGAAGAAACAGAAGCTCTATAAAGTTAAGTAAATTTTTTGAAGCCAAAGAGCAATTAAATGTTATCACAGATTCTAACCTAGATTTGAGAATTCAAAGCTGAAAATGAAATGGACAGGAAGAGATGGAGGCTGACCTAAGTTGGGTGACTTCTGATACCCACACCTGCACTCTTTATCCTCAAGTAGGACACTCATGTGCAATAAATGATTAAGGTTACCTGAGTCCCTGGGTGGTGTAAACAATTACACACTCAGCTACTAACTGAAGGAGCTCTGGTGGCATAGTGCCTAAGGCATTTGACTGCTAACCAGAAGGCTGGTGGTTCAAACCCACCAGCCACTCCTTGGAAGGAGGACTGGGTAATCTACTTCTGTAGTGATACTGCCTCAGAAACCCAAGGAGGGGTCGCTATGAGTCGGATCCGACTCGACGGCAGTGGGTTTGGTTTTTTTGGCTTTTCTCCTAACCGAACGCTTGGTGATCTGAACCCATTCAAAGGCACTCCAGAAGAAAGACGTGGCATTCTGTTTCCAAACAGTCACAGCCTTGAAATATTATGAAGCATTTCTACTATGCACACATGGGGTCCCCATGAGTCAGAATCAACTCAAGATGACTGGTATGTGCAACCTCAGACACTTGCTTATCATCCTAAAATGATGTCTGAATACAACTGGGCTTTAGAAAGACAAGCAATATCCAGGCTTAATCTTAAACAAAGTCATATACCATTCCAATGTTGTCTTTAATATTAGGGTAACTGTTTAATTTGCCTGACTTTAGAATAAGGGATATTTCACTTCCACCTACATGAACATGCTCTCCTTGCCAAACAAGGGTCCAAGCAGACAGCTCAGCCTGGGAGAGGGAAGCAGGGGCTGGGAGAGGCCCTGAGGACAGCTGAGGGACGCACTGCCCTGGGTGCTGCCTAATCCATCCGACATGGGGACACACTGTTCCAGAAACCTGATGACAATTAAAAGGAAAAATCTGCTCTCATAACCCTGCCAAGCAAGTCTCAGGGTCTCAGCTGGTGGTACACCTCCTTAGGAGGAGACAGATAATGCCCCATTCTTCCCTTTGGTTGAGAACTTGATGTTTTCTCAGGTAGAAGGAGGAACAGCTAGCAAGGTTCCTCCCACAGTATGAAAACTTTACAAAAGCAATAGTGCCAGATCTCAATGCCAGGTAACCAATAATTGATCTTAAGGGTGAAAGCTTTGAGAGTTGCCTCAAAACCTTTGAGCTGGCTCAGTTCATCGTCTAAACCTATGAAGTCCTGAATAGCCCATGGTGAATATTAGCAGATAAAACATCTCCAATCAAGGTGCTCAAGAGTGGTCTGATCTTATTTAAGTCATCTAGCCTAGGCCCAGCTTCTGTCCTCTCTTTATAATTTGTCTGTACATATATTTCAAACTATTTCATATGATGCCAATAAACTCAGTTTGCCTTGGCACAACTTGTTCAGGTTAATCAAAATCAGAAAGAATATGCAGAGGCAGAAGGCTTCTGGAAAACCAGGGAATCTGTTCCCATGTTTTCTGTCTCTGGTGGTGTAGTGCCTAAGGCATTTGACTGCTAACCAGAAGGGTGGTGGTTCAAACCCACCAGCCACTCCTCAGAAGGAAGGTTGGACAATCTACTTCTGTAGTGAAACTGCCTCAGAAACCCAAGGAGGAGTCCTTGAGTTGGGTCTGACTCGACAGCACATACCAACAACAACATTCCTCTCTGGATATCTCTTTCTTATATCCGTCTTCTAAGATTTTAAGGAAATAACAGAATCTCTTGAGAATATGACAAAAGTTTTGGATTAATTTGTTCCCCTCCCTCTTAGTGCCATGTACAATACTCAAACATTTGCAAATAAATTCAGGGAATCACTATCGTCATGAATCTCATTCATATACTCTTCTTAAGTCCCTGAGCCTTGAGGTCAATAACACCAGTTTGACCAGACACCAGCCCATTTATAGAAGCCCCAGAAATTCATCTTTCTATATCCCATAATCTCATAAGAAAACACCAACCTGAATCCTGTCCCAACAACCTGATTGTTTGTCAAGCCTTTCATCATCCCCACCCAGCCTCCACTCAACATCTGCCACACATGGAAATCCCAGCTGCATGTAGATCTTAAAATCAACTTTCTGTTTTGGAACTGGTACCCAGCTTCCTTTGAGCCATTTGGTCAAATCCATCCTTGGGCCCAGGCAGATGGAGGCTAAATCACCATGTTAACCCCTCTTGTGCCAGTCCCCTTACCCGAGCCTTGGCAGAAAGCCATCCCTACCCCCACCAATAATGGGGTTGAGTGTTGTATGTCATGGAAGCTGGCCAGCAGATTTAGCACTCATGTTGCTCTTGGCATCCATTCTAGGACTCTGTGTAGAGCTACGTGCTGAGATGCCATCACATGGGCAGATTTTCAATGCTACAGTCCACCACCCTATGTGTAGCTATTCTAATATCTTTTCATCAGAACTCCAAGGATTGGTGCAGACACAGGAAAATCCAAGTTACTCAAACAAGGTGTTACTTGCCCCACCACTAATGAAAAGAAAGATAAGTTCTCTTAGGGCCTCAAATCCAATATAATTTCCAAATTAGCCTCATTGCAACCAGCCCCACTAAACAATGTTAATCAGCAGTCACAGCAAAACCAGATGGCCCACAGCTTGGTTCCCATAGTTCCTAGTACTACTTTCAATCTGTAATTACCAATAACCATAGGTGCAGACAGGAGTCCCTATCAGGACCACTTAGGGCCCACTACCATAGGCCCTCTCAGAGAGCAAAGAGAGATGAACACAGCCTCTTACAAACAAAAAGAGCCACAGTTTTCACAAAAAGAGCCACAGTTTTCCCCACAACACCCCTTGAGAAGGAAAATCCTACCTTACCTTTCATCCCAAACTTGGATCGTCGACCATACTTGTTGATCATGATGAAGAGCACCACCAGCAGGACACAGGCAAAGGCAGCAAGTCCAACTGCTATGGATACCTATCAGGAACCAAAAACAGACAGTCAGAAACAGGCACAGAAAGCACCAGCACCATACACATATGTGTGTGAAATGGGAACAGTCCTACTGTAGTAGCAAATGTGGCTGGCACTCTCAGAACTTTGCTACTGACAAGCCTTTAGAAGAAGTAATTTATGAGACCCTAAGAACTTTGGTTAAGAACATCATAATAGGGGCAGTGCTGGTTCAGTGGTAGAATTCTCACCTTCCATGAGGGAGACCTGGGTTTGATTTCCAGCCAATGCATCTCATTGCCATGTGTCAGTGGAGGTTTCCATGGTGCTATGATGCTGACCAGGTTCCAGCAGAGCTTCCAGGCTAGCAAGAAAAGCCTGCTGAGCTACTTCCAAATATCACTCAATGGAAATCTTATGGATCACAATGGTCTAACCCACATATGATCATGGGGATGACACAGAGCCAGGCAGCACTCTGTCCCATTGTGCATAAGGTTGCCATGAGTCAAGGGCCAACTCGACAGCAGCCAATTATCAACAAGAACATTTGCAAAAAGAAATTAGTCAACTTGATTAGAGTAAGTTCCACAATTCAATGTTCTGAGAATATCTCATCTTGGAGCCATCTTAGGAGATGCAAGAGCACAGCTTAGGCAAGCTTTCCATTGTTATGCTGTTGCTGTCATTTTAATTAATAAGCAATTTCTGTGTCTTCACATTGAAGTTGTTTACATAATATCCATAATATTCTTATCCAGGAGGTCCTAAAAGATCTAGACTCTAGCAACAACTCTTTCCTTTAACCCAGAGAAGCCTCAGACTCCAAGAGAGCAGTAGAGAATTGGAAGGTGACTTGAAAACCCAACCAAGGAGATGCCCTGGGCAACTTGGACTTTTGTAGAAGCTTGGACTGGCAGTAGTTCTTGTGAATCAAGCCTAGCCAGGTGCCTACAGAGTGGGGATTTTCAAACTATTCTCTTCTAAACCCTAGGGCTCTGAGCAGATCCTCAAAGACTTCCTCAAACAATGCACTATTCTCCATCAAACAAGGTAGGTTTAAACTTCCTGAAAGGAGGCCATTCATCATAGCTTTCCTCTGCCATATATACTGGGGTTCCAAATAAGGTAGCATTTGGAAAAACTAGCTATCAAAATGAAGTTTCAAAATTACTGCATCAGAATACTTCCTCCTCTACACCAAGAAGGGACTCACCCCAAAAGTGTCTTCCTCTGGTTTGTGGGTCACAGTGATAGGAGGAGTGGGGCTCACTTCAACTGAAAATGAAACAAAAGAAAGAGACTAGTTAGCTACAGGCCCTGCCCCAGTCCCTGCCTGACTCCCAAGCCCACTTCTGAAGCCAAGACCCTGAAGCCTGAGTTTCCCTTGCTTTGAAGGAATCCCAGAGATCAGGTCCCTGTCTGGCCACCAGGCTAGTGCTGATGGCCAAGGGCAGGTACCCTAGACAATAAAAGGACCTTCACACCCATTCCTCTGCCTCCACCCCAGAAAACATACAGAACTGGGGCAACATGAACCATGAGCTATTGACAGAAAAGAGGAAAAAGGTTTGGGATCCGGGCCAGGGTCTGGATTAGGCAAATTATGTTGGTGATGGCAGCTGTCGCTGACATTCTGCCACTCCCTGTGGTAGGCATTCTTTTTCCTAGACCTGGGTCTCCTATGCCTTTCCTCTTTCCCTCTTTCCACCTCTGTGAGATCCAGGAGGCCAGTGGCTCCATGAAAAATCCACTACCCATTCCCTTACCACGGATATCAGTGCACAAGGATAGCTCAGATTTAACAACAGATCCATCTGACCAAGGAAGACACCACCTTGACCAAGCAGAGTCTGGATGGGAAGCCAAGTATCAGTTTGTCCTCCATCTAGAATCACCTCCTTGGCTAGAGACAGATCCAGTTCAGAATTCTCTGCAGGGTCATTCTGTGAGACTACAAGTCCCCTAAGACTGAGGACAAATAAAGGAACCACAGATGATATTTACATCTGTGCCAAATGGCAGGAGGTGTTCCTGAACAAGATTGGTCTACCATCTCAGGCACAGCACTGGGCAGAAATGGCAGAGGTTCTCACTGTTATTCCCACCTCCACAAGAGAGAAAAGAAAAATATAGTTTTTCCCATAGCTCATCATAAAAATCCCAAATCCTTTTGGGAGTGTCTAGCCCTAGCCCCAAATTGCTTATAAACTAAGTCTCAATAGGCCCATTTGAAGATACACGAGCCTTTCAGGAGAGCTTATATATTTACAGCTGTATACAGAGTGGGTCCCAGTAAAGACTCGAAGTGGGGAGACTCTTTAACAGGTTTATAGGCTCCACATCCTCTCTGCAAGAACAATAGTGTGATGATCAACAGGGCACTAACGGGAAACATGATACCCCATGTCTTCCTGAAACAGCCTCTTCTATCCAGGTAGGGGGACCCAGCACATGGTCAGACATGGAAAACTCCCTAGGAGAAACTGAGTCACAGAGAGACTGCCCAAGAAGTGTGGACTTGAAAATGCTTCCACTGTCCTATTCCTTCTGCAGTTAACTCAGATGTGCCCAGCTGTCCTGGGGCTGGGAAGAGTGGTGAATGAGGGAAGAGGGCTATTTGGATTCAAGAGTTACAAAAAGTATCAGAATACAATCAGTTTCAAAGCAAAAGGACTTACAAGGAACAAAGTTATCGGTGCTTTCTGCAAAAAAAACAAAAAACATAAAAAAAGATAATTAGCAAATACAATAAAAATCAGAAGAGACACATTGTATCATCCTAATAGCTATGATCTCTCTCCCTCACCATGATCACCTGTTACCATGCAACTAACAAATGCAAATCCTTGGAACATCACCTTCCCTCTGAGGAGCTCTGATGGTGTAGTGGTTAAAGCAGTTGCCTGCTAACTAAAAGGTCGGTGGTTCAAATTTACCGGTGGCTCTACAGGAGAAAGATGAGGCAGTCTGTAATGATTTGCAGCCTTGGAAACCCTAAGGGGCAGTTCTACTCTGTCCTATAGGGTCGCTATGAGTCGCAAACAACTTGATAGCAGTATGTCACATCCCCACCCTTACTACCCCACCTCCCTCTTTGGAGTGTGGCCCTCAGAAATGGAGAAGGAATAAGAGAAAAGGCCTCTGCTTTCAAGGGAAATGGCTCCCTGGGGAAATACAGAGCTAGTTTCATTATAAAATGGGGAATTAAATCCAGACTCATTGTGTCATCCAAGCCCTCCCTCCTTCAAATGCCCAGAGCACTGTGGATGGTGGTGGTACATAAGAGCCAAGAGGAAATGCTGTGAGGGTGGGCTCCCAGGGTGGGCTCCCAGTCCTGTGTTGAAAATGCCAGCTATGATCTCAGGACAAAATTCCTCAAATCAAGATGTGGAGTAGATTCCAGTAAGTCACTGTGAGGTCCTTGAGAATCACCCTAAAATCTACCCACCCCAAAAGCAGATACCCTTGGAAATGTAATATTTGACCTTTGGCCTCTAGAAGTAGCTCATCTAATAATCAAAGCCATTCCTTATTGGACATCGATTATGTGCCAGGCCTGTGCTAAAGGCTTTATGTATTATATACAATTCTTATAACCATCTGTATTGGGTTGGATAGTGCCTTCCCTCAAAATTCATGTCCTTCCTGGACCTTCAAAAAGTGACCTTATCTGGAAATAGAGTCATTGCAAATCTAATGAGTTAACATGAGGTCATACTAGATTAAGGTGGGTTCTAATCCAATATGGCAGGTGCCGTAATAAGAAGAGACATAAGATAGAGACACAGAGGGAATATAAACATATGAAGACTGCCACAAGCCAAAGAATGTCTGGGGCTACCAGACTCCAGAAGAGGCAAGGAAAGATATTCCTCTAGAAGTTTCAGAGGGAGGATGGTCCTGCCAACACCTAAGTCTGGGCAGACTTCGTCCCATGTAATCTGGTCACATTACCAGAAGGGACCAGTCCCTGGAGAAGGACATCATGCTTGGTGAAGAAGAGGGTCAGCGAAAAAGAGGAAGACCTTCAACAAGATAGATTAACACAATGGCTCTGATGATGAGCTCAAGCATAGCAAATATTGTAAGGATGGTGCAGGACTAGGCAGTGTTTTCTTCTGTTGTACACAGAGTCACTGAGTCAGAGCCAACTCAATGACACCTCACAACAACCTCCAGAAATGCTAGAGAATGGATTTCTTCATTCTTTTAAGCCACCCAGTTTGTGGTCCTTTTTTAGGGCAACCCTACAAGAATAATTACAGCAGGAGGTAAGTAATATTACCCTCATTTAACAGATAAGAAAACTGAGGCTTACAGAATTGAGCAACTCATTCAATGTCACTCAACTAGGAAATGGTAGCGCTAGGCTCAAATTTTAGTGGGCAACAGAATCATCTAGAGGACTGTAAAACACAGATCACTACCATTCTTCAATAAAAGGAATGAAGGCTCCCTAGAGAAATGGCTGATTATAGCTCTGGGGCAGAAAAGTACAAGATAAGTCTGGAAGATTTTGTGGTCCTGGAAAGTAAAAAGGGCTAAAAAATTATGAGGACATGAAGAAAGGACACAGAAGCCAACTTGAAGGTGCTTTCAAAGGCCAAATTTGGGATGGTGTTGAGCAATAAAATAATGACAATAATGAATTATAACCCATAGAATAAAACAAATACCCATAAGTCCATGCTGATATAAATAAATGATTAACAAATAAATGAAGAAGGAAAAACTCTCCCTTACAGATTCCTAATTAACAAATGGAAAAATCACCATTTGACAAATATCACCATAATAACTGCTTCAGGCAGCAATCATCAATGGATGGAAAATTAGTGGGTAGAAGAATGATGAGACACAAAATATTTACATAGGCTTAATACATTATACTTACTAATTACAAAGGAAAAAAACAATACTTTTGTAGTCAGGAAACCTGGCAGATACCATCTCAACCAAGTGATCAAAGTTAGCATCACCAGTAATAAGACGTATCACTATCATGTAACCCATGATAGGATGTACTGAACAGGGCACAGCATCACTGCCCTGGTGTGTTCTTGCCAAAAATATATAATCTGAAAATAATCCTTAGACAACATCAGGGAAACTCAACCTGAGGGGCATTCTACAAAATGACCAGTGAGAATTCTTCAAAGGTGTCAAAGTCATGAAAGACAAAGTACTTAAAAAAAAGTCCCAGATTTCAAGAGACTAAGGTTACATGGTAACTAAATGCAATGTATAACACTTGATTGGATCCTGGAGGAGCAATATACATAGGAGGACACTTGATAAAGTGGAAATAAAGTCTGCAGAGGAGGTAAGAGTGCATTACTGTTAATATCCTGGTTTGGATAATCATCGGACTGTACATACGTAAGATGTTAGCATGCAGGGAACTGGCTATAAAGTAGTTCTTCATAGTACTGTGTAACAGTCTTTGTAAGTCTTAACTCATTTCAAAATGAAAAACTAAAAATCTTTACTGGTATAGAGGAATCCAACTGATTTTTGGATGTTGATCTTATATCCTGCGACTTTGCTAAATCTCTCAATTAGTTCCAGTAGTTTTTTGATTGAGTCTCTTGGGTTTTCTAGGTATAGGATCATATCGTCAGTAAATAGGGATAGTTTGACTTCTTCCTTACCAATATGGATGCCTTTGATTTCCCTTTCTTGCCTTATGGCCCTGGCTAGGACTTCCAGTACAGTGTTGAATAGAAGTGGTGATAGTGGGCATCCTTGTCTGGTTCCTGTTCTCAAGAGGAATGGTTTCAGTCTCTCTCCATTGAGAATAATTTGGCTGTTGGTTTTGCATAGATGCCCTTCATTATGATGAGGAATGACCCTTCAATTCCTATTTTGCTGAGAGTTTTGAACAGGAATGGGTGTTGGATTTTATCAAATGCCTTTTCTGCATCAATTGATATGATCATGTGGTTCTTCTCTTTTATTTTATTTACATGGTGGATGACATTGATTGTTTTTCTAATGTTGAACCATCCTGCATACCTGATATGAACCTCACTTGGTCATGATGAATGATTTTCTTGATATGTTGTTGAAGTCTATTGGCTAGGATTTTGTCAAAGATTTTGCATCTATATCCATGAGGGATATTGGTCTGTAGTTTTCCTTTAGAGTGATGTCTGCCTGGTTTTGGTATCAAGGTTATGCTTGCTTCATAAAATGAGTTATGGAAGATTCCATCCTTTTCTATATTTTGGAATAGTTGAAAAACTAAAAATCTTTAAAAATTGAAAAGAAACATAAATCACTGGTCCCCACCACGAGAGTTTCTGAGTCAGTAAATCCGGGCTGGGTCTCAAGAATTTGCATATTTAGCAAGTTCCCCTGTGATGCTATTGCTGCTGGTCCAGGGTTCACACTCTGAGAACCACTAGCCTATATTATATCTCCTCCTGCTATAAGCCTACCACATGCTGAAAAAGAATAATTCACTCATTCATTTATTCATTCATTGAAAGTCCTGTATATACCAAGCCCTTGGCTGGACCCTGACAGTCATTGTCATCACAGTGCTATTAAGTACAAGCCAGCAAACCATCTTCTCTAACTATCTGTGGGGAAAATGATGTTTTCTATGGAAGAAGGAGTCCATCAGAGAAAGCCTTGTTTACCGTAGATACCATTCCTTTATTGTTGCTTGCTTTGTGTTGTTTTGGGGGACAGGAGAACTTTCTCCATATTTCTGAGCATGTTCTTCATGTCACCACCCTCTTCCAAATTGCAGGTGATCAAATGCCTGGCTTAGAGGGAGGGGCAAGTACAAGGGGACTGTAGCCTTGGCCTCAGAGCCTAGGAGAAGACAAGTGTCAGATCAACTCAAGGTTTACACTGACTTGCATATTTCTCATAAGGTTCCCATTTAGTAGAGAATATTTTCACATGAGAAAACGTTTTGGCCAAATCTGTGAACCCTGTAATATTCCATTCAGTCCATGAATGCTTAACTCTTCTGCCAGTGCCTGAGAACATTTATACCCCCACAAAGCACATGAGCCTTTGAGATGCTTGGCTCCACTATAACCTGCAAGTGGGTGAGGAGACTCACGCTTTCACAGTGAAATAGGATAATACCCAGGAATGGTCCTCACCTCTGACCCCACCCCCTTGGCAGATGAGGAGAAGGAATGGACCATTATGCCAAGTTACCATCAGAGTAAGACTGGCTTTGCAATGAATGCAATGCACATGCCTCCAATAATCCCAAACACAATACTCCTGAAAAAGGGGCCTTGTGGGAAAACCCAGTGGGGTCCAGAGGAGGGAAAAGAGAGGCAGCAACTTGTGACAGACAGAGAGAGAAAAACTGAGAAGCAATGACAAGAAGAGAAGCAAAGATAAGAAGAAAAGTGATGACAAGAAGAGAAGCCCTGGCTTTGGATGTTAGGAGGGAGAAAGATTACTCCGGCATTAACACACTGCCAGTCATACACAGCACCTTATTTCTCTCTGCCACATCCAGCTGCTGGCTGGTCAAGCATGGAGAGAAATTAAATGGTCACCTCCTCTTTCCTAGCAGGTTGGGCCCACATTCTAGTCTCAAGCAGGTTTTTAAGGGAAGGAAACCATCTTGACAAGCCTGAGGATGGTAGGCAGCAGTTTCTCCCATTCTTTTTTTCCTTATTTTTCTTTCTGGCAGCATAGTGTCTATGCTACTTGACTGCTAACCAGAAGGTTGGCCATTCAAACCACAACCCCAGGTACTCCATAGAGGAAAGATGGGGCAATATACTTCCATAAAGATTTACCGCCTTGGAAACCCAATGGGGGTCACTATGAGTCAGAATCAACTTTATGGCAGTGAATTTTAGTTTCTTGTCATAAAAATCATAATGAAAGTACTTTCTGGCCAAGTTTTTGTTTTTGTTTTTGTTTTTTTAAAAAAAAAGAGAGAGAGAGAGAAAATTCAAAAAATATGGCAGCTCACTCATTCCTAAATATTTTGTCAAGAGCACTCAGATATTTGCTGCACCTATGCACTCATGTGCACATATACATACACGCCTTGGCAACATTCCTCCTTCCATCACATCATCACTGAAGGATTCCCCACCTTCATAATTGCTCCCAGACTGTGGCTTTGAGATGCCACCTTCCACCCTAACATGCTTCTCAGCTCACCCTGCTCTTCACTTCCTGATCCACTCTGATGCCTAATTCCTCCCGGTTTCTGAATCCCATGCCCACATCCCTTCTGACAGCCTCTCTATGGTCCTTGAGCACCAAAAAGGATTCAGCCTCAAGCTTCCAGAGTGGATCTTCCTGACCAATCCTTCCAGGGACCTCCTACACTAAGGCTGAATCCCATGTGGAAGGTAGTGGCGCTTCTCAATAAATGTAGAAGGAAATACCAACATCCATAACAGCATGTGCAGTTTACAGAAAGCTTTTCTAGAATGTTGCTCCTTTTGATCTCCTGCTCTGAGAAAATCCTTACTGATGGAAGCAGTAATCCTTACCGTGTTTGCAGATTGTGCCACTGAATATATTCATTCAACTCTATTTTCTCCCCCTGGTTCCTGGGCCCATAAATAGTCAGGAAAGGAGACCCTTGCCTTCAGATCCTTGTTCCTTCCCAAAACACAGAGATCTTTCAGTTGCCCTTTTGTGTTCTTAAAAAATAACTAATTGAATTAAAAAAAAAAAAAAAACTAAGAGTACTTCCTTGTTACTGTATGGCGAGCACTGTGGTAAACACTTTACATGGATTAGCTCATTTCATCCTGAATGGAAGCAGAGGGCTAAGTAATTTGCCTGAGGTCACTGAATTGATAAGTGATTGAGTGAGAGTTTAGAGTTTAAACCCTGGCAACCTGGCTCCATAACCACTGCCCTACTTTGCCTGGGAGCACTGATGCTTCAGTGGGAAAATTCTCACCTTGAAAGTGGGAGACCTGGGTTGGATTCCCCGCCAATGTACCTTATTGCACAGCCACACCCATCTTTCAGTAAAGACTTGTGTGCTGCTATGATACTGAACAGGTGCCAGCAGAGATTCCAGACTAAAACAGACTAGGAAGAAAGGCCTGGCAATCTACTTTTGAAAATCAGCCAATGAATGCCCTAGGGATCACAACAATCCAATCGTGTTTCATGCATGGGGCCATCATGAGGCAGGAGTTAATTTGATGGCAGATAGCATCAGATTAGCTGAAGACTAGCTAATAGCTTAACCAGAGAAGAGTCCTACTTCTAGAAATCTGAACTTGTCTCCTCTCAACATCCTGAAAATTCTAATTATAACTGTTAAGTCTTTCCCTTGTTCAGGCACAATGCTAAACACTTGGTGTATGTTTAATCCTCATGGCACTTTCGATAGCACTACGGCTACCATTCCAAATTCACAGATGAATAAACAGAGGCATAGAGTTGTTGTTGTTAGGTGCTGTCGAATCCACTCCAACTCATAGTGACTCTATATACAACAGAACGAAACACTGTCCAGTCCTGTGCCGGCTTCACAATCCTTGCTATATCTGAGCCCATCATTGCAGCCACTGTGTCAATCCATCTCATTGAGGGCCTTCCCCTTTTTCATTGACCTTCCACTTTACCAAGCATATCCTTCTCCAGGGAATGGTCCCTTTGGACAACATGACCAATGTAGGCATAGAGTAGTGTCCTTTAATGAATGCCTGCCATATACTAAGCCCCTTTCTCAAGCCCATGCCATTTATCTGGCAGGACCACAGATGGGATTTGCATCCAGACTGTCTGATTTCAGAGCCCTTGGTCTTAACCTCTATGCTCTGCTGTCTGGGAGCACTGAGACAGGTACACATGATAAATATGATGTGTCCAGCCTCACATCAAAAGAGACAATAAGATACCCACACACCAGCCCTGCATCTAGGGTTTAACAGGTATGAAGTTCACTTTAGAGAGCTTATGACATAACCCTGTTCTGCTCCCCAAAATAATTTACTCTCTTGAGCATTTAGACATTTTGTCACTCAACAAGACCAGCCCATCCTTTTCCTGTCACTGCCTTTTCATCACCATTGATTCCTTTAACATTAAGCTCACAAAACAAGCCGACCTTCACCCAGGGTGGCCCTGGCAGTGTTTGGATGAGGCTGAGGAAGTGACCTCAGGTGAGCTGCTCCCCTTCTACCTCCTCTGTGATTCCATCCTCCCTCCCTCCTCCTGGGGCCAGATTCCACCCAAATGCCAGGCCCATGGATTGCAAACCTGAGCAAGGACCTGTCAAAATGCAGACTGCTGAGCCCCACCCCAGAGTTTCTGAATCTGTAGGTATAGGGTTACTAATGGAAAGATTGGAAGTTCAAGTCCACTCAGGGGCACCTCAGAAGAAAGGCCTGGCAATCTACTTCCTAAAAATTAGCTATTGAAAATCCTTGGGAGTACAGTTCTACTCTGACACACATGGGGTTACCATGAATCAGAGTCAACTCAATAGTAACTGGTAGGTCCGGGGTGGGGCTGGACAATTTGAGCTTTAACCCATTGCCAGGTGATGCTGATGCTGCTGTTTTGGGAACTACTGGCCTAAGGAGAACTGACAATCAACTAAGTGGTAAAAGGATATCTGGGGACTATGTCAATGGGCCGCTGTGTTTCATGAGGATAAAGGGGGTGTCCAAGTGTCTGGGGGGATGAGAACTACCCATGAGGAAGGAGGCAAGGGAAAGGCTGTTTCCCAGCACACCAACCCCACTGTTCATGCTGCCCCTTGACACCCTCTGAAGGGAAGAAACCCAGAATGGCTCACCCTCCCTCTTGAATATTCTATGGCTCCCTGTCCTCTCCAGATCCCAGAAGTTGCCCTTTTGAAGCAGAAGCATTGCTTCAGGTGCGTCATTCGTAACTCATTGGAGAATGTAGACTCTCCTTTCTGAAAACAAAATTCATTCTCAAATCTGCAGACACAGGCAGAGCAAACGGCCACCCCAGCCCTAATGTCAACAGTCCTGCTCTGACTTTGTGACGCATGAGGGCAAAGTATCTCTGCATTTATAAGCTGCTGCTTTCAGTATGGGCCACAACTCTGCTAGCTCCCAAAAGAGAGCCTGGCATGGCCCAACAGGCCTATGCTGGGCATACTGGAGATGATGTTGTAACTCTCTGACCATATGAGATTACTGAGGTCTCTAACACTCACATGGTCACAACTTCTCCTAAGAACTATCTGTATTATCTCCTGGATCTCAATGGCAAGAATTAGCTTCCCAGGCAGCCTTTCTTTTCTAGATCTTCATTCCTGGGCCTCTGGTTCAAGTTCTCTCACACTAAGATAAATTTGAAGACTGTGAAGTTGCCTTCACACCAGCAGATGTTGCATAATGCTAGCTCTGTGGCCTCTCTCTCCGTGTGTGTGTGTGTGTGTGTGTGTGTGTGATGCCAGCTTTTCCCTTTATCTCATTACACTCTTGATTTCTGGAGACTGAAGTTCAAGAGGGCATCTAATCTATTTCTCAGCATAAAGGACCACGGTAACCAAAGATACATGGTTTCATGGACAGATAGGTTTTAATTGCTAAGCCCACTAAGAAATACTGCAGCCACTTTAAATAAACTCTTGAGGTTTTCTTCTCTGATTTCTGGGAGGTATTTAGGGGTGTTAGAGCTCAAACTGAGAAAGACAGAATCATGTCCCAAATATTCAATCAAGCAAAGATCTTTAATTGCTTCAATCATTGCCCTTGGTCCGTTTGGCATCAGCACCTGCACAGGCTGAAAGCATCAAGTTTCCCCCATTGTCTTACCAGGAACAAGAAAGACAAGGATGCACAACACATGTAATAAGGTTCAGTTTATGTATCTGTTAAATGTGGCATTGAACTAGACAGTTTCTGAAGTCTCTTACAACAGAAAGTTATGGAACCACAATTATGTGAAAAACTCTGTGAAAAGTGTTTTATGTAACTTAACTCATTTAAAAGCCACAGACTCTTATGGGAGAAGTGTAATCATGCCCGTTTCACAGATGAGAGAATTGAGGCTCAGAAAGTAAACTATCATCCAGAGTCTCCCAACAAGGAAAGGGTTCGATCAAGATTTTGCACCATTGTTGTCCAATTATGAAATCCCTGCTTTCTCTGCCATCACACACTATGTCCTTATATGCACAGCTGCATATTTCTGAGAATCCTGGCTTTTACTATGACAGCTATTGGAAAACAAACTTTATCCTAATGTACACAGCATACTGATGGTGGCTGGGTGTGTTCCAGTGTGTGTTTGTTTACCCATGATAACAGTATTCATGTTATTACTGCTTCTCCCCTCAAGCTATCCATCCTATCCCCCATAACCTCCCAGAAGGATTCAGTAGCTCCCTTACCCGGAAAGGGCTCCTTGAGGAAGTGGCCATTGATGGTCTGGTTGGCTGTGCCCAGTGGGTTTTTGGCGATGAGGGTGTAGTTGCCGTTGTTGTAGTGGGTGGGCTTGTTGAAGAGCAAGCAGCCCTCAGAGACCTCACCCTCCTGGTAGTACTCCACATGGATGATCTTGGACTCCCGCAGGGGCTGCCCATTGTGCAGCCAGTGCAGCGTTGGCGGGGGGTTGCCACGCACCACGAACTCGATGCAATGTTCCAGGCGCAGTTCAGGCTCCTCCAGGCTCACCACACGTGGGGGGTCTGCCGGGAGAGGCTGGCTGAAGCTGGAGACACATTCTCCCGTGCCCTGGAACAGCTTTCCAGAAACTGGGACAGCAATCTCATTATTCCCCACCCAGCTCTTAAGAGGCCTCAGAGAATCAGAGGTCTCTCCACCACCACCCTAACAGAGGGAAAGAGATAGACATCTTCACTCAAGCTTCCTGGATCCACCTTAGCTGGAGAATTTCCTCTTAGGACCTTTAGGGATTTAACATCAGCTCGATTCTTCGAGCTGACTTAGGAGTGCCTTGAAGATGTAGTTGAGTTAGGAGTACACAACATTATTTCAAGGATAACATTGGGAGTTATGATTCAAGGAGCCACTGGTCAGTCTTGCCCTACAATGAATGCTCTTTCTGCCTCTCTTGGTAGGCAGACCCACCACTCTAGCTCAACCCTAGTAACACCTCTATCCCCCTCCCCAGCACCCTGCCCAAGTGTCTCTGTGGCACACAGCAGTACTCCACAATGGTGTTCACTTACAGTAGACAGTGAGGGCAACACTGGCATTGCTCATGCCCACCACATTCTCAGCGATGCAGGTCAGGGTAAAGCCATTGTCCTCACTCGTCACATTGACCAGTGTCAGGTTGATGGCGTGCACATTGGTCCAGTTCAGATTTGTCTGAAAATTTCAATAAAAAGATAACAACTAACAGTTTCTACAAAAGCGGCTCCTCCCTCCTAACTCCAAAACACCTTTACCAATCAAAAGGAAAGCTGAGCAGAAGGTAAAGGAGGCCTTTCTAGTGATTACATAACTTTAACAACATGTAATAAAGATGGCACCAACCAATTTCTAGAATCTTTATATTCAATATCCCTGGTAGTCTTCACAATAACCCTATGAGAGGAATACTATCAATATGCCTATCTTCCAGATGAGTAAACCAAGGTACAGAGAAGTTTAGTATCCTGTAGAAGGTCAAGATGTCTAGAAAGTAATGCAACTGGATGGAACCCAAGTCTATGTGTCTCTTCCTATATAAATAGAGCCACAAATCTTCCCTCTTCTTCTTCCTTATTCTCATATCTGTTACTTCTGTTTATGTTCTAGCTCATTAAGACTAAGAGGTGATGGGTCCCCAAGCTCCTGGATGGAGCCTGAGGCTAGGATGCTTACCTGGTGGGTGTTGATAGACTGCAGCCCAGTGACTATCCAGTCCACATCAGGCAGAGGTGACCCAGACCCATTGCAAGTGATGACAGCATTGTCACCCTCTCGTACGGTCAGGTTGACATGGCTGACACTGATCTCAGGAAGATCTAAGGGGAAGGAGGACAGAGCAGGTAAAAAGACAGGCAAAAACTTACTACCAGAAGGAAGCTCTGTCTAGGACCTGACGGTGGCACTTCATAACTTGCCCAAAAGCAACTCCAGCACAATCTCCTTGAGCTTCTCGTAGGCTCTCAAGCCCCAGAAACTTCACATTACCTCCTCAGGAGATACCAGAACCCAGAATTCATGTTCATGCAGTTGAGCTCTCTTACATGGCTGGGGATGAGAGTGGGATGGGGGTATCTACTCGAGGAATGTGATTCTAGCTATTAAATCAAATGATATCATTCATTTTGGTCGTTTTTCAAATGCTGGTGTGCTTCAATTCCCATGAGAACTTGTAAGAAATTCAGATTTCCAGGACTCATCCCCAGAGATTTTGGTTTAGTAAGTCTGTGGTTGGGCCTAGAAGTCTGCTTCTTGAAGAGCACACTAGATGCTTCTGATACAGGAGTCCAAAGACCACACTTTGAGATACACTGAAGTAGCATATGCCCTGATAGCATACTGGTTCAGTGCTTGGCTGCTAACCAAAAGGTCGGCCATTCAAACCCACCAGCAGCTCCACAAGAGAAAAGACCTGGCAATCTGCTCCCATAAAAATGACAGCCAGGGTAACTCTATGGGGCAGTTCTACTCTATTACATGGTGTTTCTAAGAATCAGAATTGACTTGATGGCACCCAACAACATTTCAGATCTGAATGGCTGATAGTGCACAAAAAGAAAGGAAATCTGTCTGATGAGAAGGGGCACATCTAGTGTCTTTCCACAATCCTGAAATCAACCTTCCCATGGATGTCAGTGAGTTTATGGCTAGCTCACAAAAGGACAGGAATGATCAAGGAGGTAAAAGGTGGGTCAGATGTGCACCCAACTTCAGAGTTCAAGGAGTTATGGTGGTGCAGTGCCTAAGGCATTTGACTGTTAACCAGAGGGCTTGTGATTCAAACCCACCAGCCACTCCTCAGAAGGAAGGCTGGGAAATCTACTTCCATAGAGATACTGCCTCAGAAACCCAAGAAGTGGTCGCTATGAGTCAGATCTGACTTGACAGCAGTGAGTTTGGTTTGGTTTTTGGTTTAGGGCAGTGGGGAAAGGAAGGTCCTGGCTTTCCAGGTTAATGTGCAGTGCCAGTGTCTCAGGGCTGCCTCTCTGGAGCCAGCAGGGCTGGGCCACCCACTCACCACATTGGCTGATGTTCATGCGGAAGAGGGGCAGTTGAGAGCCATCTGCGTTGATGCAGTAGAGGTTCTGGCTGTTGAGCTTGGCCTCCCCCTGCTCCTGCCACAGCTGCATCCAGCGGATGTCACAGCTACAGTTGAAGAAGTTCTGCTCCAGTCTCCTGTGGGCAAGGAGAGAGGGGAAGGGAACCCTGAACCACAGGTGGCCCAGCTCCCCTTCCAGGGCAGGGAGACCAAGAAGGCCTCTATCTTCTGCTCATCAGGAATTAGAACAGAAGGGGTGTAGCAAGGTCTTGCAAGGGAAAAAAAATAAATAAAAGAGTACTTCTAAGTCCATGATGTTATTTAATTTTTAAATTAAGACTCATATTTAAAAATGGAAGTTGCCCCACTTAACTCGCCTGGCAAAGAGCCCCTTTTATTAAGTCAGTTTGGGATGACTCTTCGCAAATCCTCCAAAGGCTTCCCATTTCATTGAAAGTTAAAGCCAAAGCCCTACATGCTTTGTATGACTCCCATCACCATTCTGATGTCCTTTCTGCCCCACTTCTTCAACTCCTCTTCAGCCATTCTAATCTTCTTCCTGTCTGTCAAATTCAACAGTATGACCTGTGTGTGCTCACCTGAGGACCTCTGTACTCGCTGCTATCCCCTCTGCCAGTATTGCTGTTATCCAACATATCTGCAAGACTGACATCTTCACATCATTAAGGAATCATGCTGCCTTCTCTGACTATCCTCTGTTAAAAAAAAAAAAAAAGCTGCCACTACCACTCCTGCCCTAATGCTGCCTAATCCTTCACCCTGCTATATGCTTCTTTCTAGCATACATCACCACCTGGCATTACTTTAAACATTTATTTGTTTGTTTTATTATCTGTTCCCCAAATAGAAAGGATGCTCTATGGAGATCAAACACACTGCCCATTTTGTTTAGTGCTGTATCATAAGTACCTACAACTGTGCCTGGCACATGAATATTGGTTAGATGTAATAATGAATGAATGAATGAGCTACTCTGCCTGGGGGGATAGGTGATTAGCTATCTCCAAGATCTGCTCAAAGTGCATCTGGAGATCATCTTTATTCCTTTATGAATTCAGCAAACCCTTAATAAACACCTATTCTATGTCCAGCCCTGGGTTGAATGATGCTGATACAGAGACAAATAGGATCCTTCCTGTTCTCAAACTGTGCTCAGCCTGGTGAAAGGAAATACCAAGTTTAAGCCCCACCTTCTCCACAGATTCTCTTTATGACCTGGAGCAAGTGACCAACCTTCTCAAAGGGGTTATCACATTAGGGGGGTCATGGACAGCAGTCAACAATCTAAAACTCTTGAAGTAAAGGACCTCCAATAAATCTGCATGCCTGGGTCATGAAGTAGAAGACAGTTCTCTTTCTGGATCATTAGATCAAGGAAATGAATCTGCTGGCACTCAGAGCGAGTGGCACTTGGGTAAGTTGAGCTGAGAGCCAAAATATATTTGACAACTGGAAAATTCCAAAATAGGTAAGCCTGCAGCAAAATTAGTCAGCTTTTCAGGAAAAAGCAAGGCCCTTGGGGAAATGAATCAATGTTTTCTCGTCACTAGGACACCACAGGTAGAATGTGCAAATGCCCCACATCATATCCACTTAGTGTAAAATTACACATAACTTCTCTCTGCACCCTGCACTTTTCAGAAAAGGCAGAGAAGGAAACTAATCTTTATTGAGCATCTGCTTCTCACAACCACCCTGGGAAATAGCCAGTATTGTCTCCACATAGGCAAGGGACTCTCTCTGATGTTTGGAGGGTTAAACAACAAACTCAGCTGGTGAGTAAATGATCAAGGTTTCATATCTCAGTCTGTTGTTGTTGTTGTTATGTGCCGTTGAGTCAAACCCGACTCATAGCAACCCCTCCTTGGGTTTCCGAGGCAGTATCACTATGGAAGTAGAATTGCCCAACCTTCCTTCCGAGGAGTGGCTGGTGGGTTTGAACCACCAGCCGTCTGGTTAGCAGGCAAGTGTCTTAGCCACTATGCTACCAGCACTCCCATCTCAGTCTGCTGGATTCCAAATCTCATGCACTTTCCACTCCTTCGATTGTGTGCAAGGCATTGCTAGATACAATGAGAGATGCAAAGCTGAGCAAGACAGGGCCTTTGAACTTAGAGTTTATGTAAGCAGAGACTAGGGAAAGAGTTAGAGGGAAGAAGGAAGGCTGGGAGCCCCTGGATGGAGCAAGTAGTTAAGCATTTGGCTGTTAACCAAAAGGTTGGAAGTTTGAGTCCATTCAGAGGCCCCTCAGAATGTGGTGATGTACTTCTGAAACATCAGCCATTGAAAATCCTATACCAAACCAAACTCACTGACGTTGGGTTGGACCTGACTCACAGTGACCCTTCCTTGGGTTTCCGAGGTGGTACCACTACGGAAGTAGATTGCTCAACCTTCCTTCTGAGGAGTGGCTGGTGGGTTTGAACTGCCAGCCTTCTGGTTAGCAGTCAAATGCCTTATGCACTACCCCACCAGAGCTCCTTGAAAATCCTTTGGAGCATAATTTTACTCTGAAACTCATGGGGTCACCATGAGTCAGAGATACCTTGATGGCAACTGGTGTGGTTTGGTTTTTCGTTTATGGAAGGCTGAGGGCATATTGTGAGCTGAGGTGGGAAAAGAGGAAAGAAGAATTTAGCCAGAGAAGTGAGCCTGTGTCAAGGAGCACTGGGAAAGAAAGCCAGATGGTAGAGGATTCTCTCTGCCACACCACCAAGGCTAGAATTCCTATAGGGGCCATGGAGGCCCTTTGAGATGGAAGACAGTAAGATCACAGTATCTCTATAAGAGCAATCTGACAATAGTATGCAGAATGAATAGGTCTAGAGAAGAGTGAGAGATTGGGACACAAGTTGGGAAGTGTGTAAATGCAGGGACAGCATGTGCAGTTAGGTAGTTTGTGCATTTCTCAAAGTGCTAGCTGAGGCGATGAATCAGGGATGAAGTCCAATCTGGACATGGCTGTCAGGTCCAGGGCCACATCCACCCAGAGCAGGCGTCTTCTTCTAATTCACACATAGGCTCCATATAGGGTAGGAGGGTGCAGGTCAAGGTTCTCAAGATTTTTGGTCTCAAGCCTCCTTTTCACTCTTAAAAATTATTGAGGCCTCAAGGAGCTTTTATTTATGTGGGTTATATCTATCACTATTTAGGATGCTAGAAATTAAAACTGAGACATTTTTAAAACACAAGAACAAATTAGGATAACCTCCATCAGTTGGTGCCCTAATGGTGTTGTTATTATGTGCCGTCGAGTCAGACCTGACTCATGGCAACCCTTCCTTGGGTTTCTGAGGTGGTAGCACTACGGAAGTAGATTGCCCAACCTTCCTTCTAATGGTGTAGTGGTTAAGTATTTGACTGCTAACTTACAGGTCAATGGTTCAAACTCACCAGCTACTTCATGGGAGAAAGATGAGGCATGCAGCTTCCGTAAAGATTACAGCCTTGGAAACCCTATGAGCAGTTCTACTCTGTCCTGTAGAGTTGCTATAAGTTGGAATCAATTCCACGGCAGTGGATTTGGTTTTTGTTTTGTTTTATTTTAGTCCTCAGAGTAGGGATATCACATGTCATGTGGCCACTGGAAAACTCCACTGTACATTCAGGATAGAATGAGATGAAAAACCCAAGTAACTTCTTGGTGCTATTATAAAAATAGTTTTTAACTTTGTGGTCTTCCTGGGCCACTGTCTTAGTTTCCTAGTGTTTCTATAACAGAAATACCATGAATGGATGTCTTTAACAAATATAAATTTATGTTCTTATATTTCAGGAGGCTAGAAGTCCAAATTCAGGGCACCGATTCTAGGGGAAGACTCTTTCTCTGTCTACTCTGGGAAGATCCTTGTCTCTCTCAGTTTCTCTAACTGCAGTTCCTCACTTCCTTGGTGATCTTCACATGGCATGTATCTTCCTCCATTTATGCTTCCTTGTATGTTTCTATGCTACTCCTTAGAAATCAGATGTAGGTTTAGGACACACACCAACATTGATATGGCCTCATTTACCTAACAAAGAAAACCCTACTCCCAAACAGGATTGTATCCACAGGTGAGAGTTGAGATTCCAACATACAGTTTTGAGGGATATAACTCAATCCTTACAGCCACCATTTGAAAACTATGCTTAATTCATAAGAGTCTAGAGTAGAGTGCAAAAATTGGGGGAAAGGGAGGAGAAGACCAAGAAAACAAAGAGGAAGACAAGGGGTATTTGGGGCTTTGTAGGCAGTAGAAGAAAAGGAATGGGTCCAAGATGACCTCAAAGTTTTCAGGTCCAGAGGATGGGACATCAGCAGGGGAGAAAAGTGTCTTTGGTTGAAAACAGTGAGAAGAAATGAGTAGAAAAGAAGTAATTAGACATATTATGAATGGGGATGGTCAGAGTGGGGTGGTGGGAACCAAGGTCCTAAAGGAGAAAAAGGAAGGCTGAGGTCAAGAAGCCTTGGAGGTGTTTGCCCTGGAGATAAGCAAGATGCCTCTGAGGCTGGAAATGAGATAGAGGAGAAAAGAGAAAAGACAGGCAAGAGAAAATGAGAGAGGATTAAGAAAACTTCTAGGAACAATAACATTTGCATGGCATTACCACATACCCAACACTATGCTAAATGCTTACACACAGGACCTCATTTAACCCACACAGCAAAAGGGGAGTGTAAGGAAAGTCCCATGGAGGGCATCCCTAGTAAAAGCAGAAGGTGAAGTCAGCCACCGAGGGTAAGTGGGAAAGGGAGGCTAGACGAGGTGGAGCAGTTCAGATTACATTGTAGGGCTGCCAGGAGCAGCCTGGCAGGCCTGTTGGAAAGTATAGGAGGGTCCAGATGCTTGAATACCTGCAAAAAGAACCAATTCTGCCTAGTTTTCCCCAGCCGCTCACTTAACAAGTTGCGACCATTCATTATTAAGTAGGTGTAAAAATACAAATTATCCACCTGGGTGGAAAAGATTAGAGAAGTGAGGGCTTGGGTAGGTGCTTCAAGCATTTTCAGTCCTGTCTCTTGTCCAAGCCCTGCCTCTTGTCTGAGCTCTGTACTGCACATCCAACCATCTTGGTGGCCTCCCAAATGCAGACAACACCGAAGTGTCCTGAGGTTGACAGGAGTATTAGGGAAGATGTTTATGGCATGCTGAGAATGCTGCCAGGCATGGACACAGCAATGAATTTTTTGCATCCTTCCATCCTTTGTTCTTTTCCTCCAGGGTCCTGATTACAAAACCTGATCAAGGGATACATGTGGAGAGTTGGTCCCACCAGATCCAGGGTCTTCTGGAAACTGCTATAAAAAACCTGTCTCTCATTTTTCTAGACTTTCCACTGAGAGAACTAAAAACACACAAAGCAGAAAGCATTCTCATTCTTCCAACAGTGGGAGTCTGAGTATTCTACTGAGCAAATCCACACTCATCTTCATATCCTGGCAAGAAAGGCGAGATGGACAAGATGCAAAGAGGGGAAATTCCTGGTTCTAAATGGTGCTGTCCTTTCTGCATCCCTCCTTCCATCAAATCAGGTCTATGGTAAAGGGGCAGATTTGTGGAGCCTAAAGCACACTTCCCCTGCACCATCAATAATGCAGGCAGCCCATGAACAATACAGCAGCAGCTTCTTCAGGGCAGTTTACCAACATCCAGCCCTGGCCCCAAGATGGCCTAGGGCCTAATTACTGAACCCTGGGGGCTTTCTATGGATTAACTCAGCCCATGTGGCATGTGCACACAGGCACTTTGCAGATTGGCCAAGACCAGGACTGGGTGTTTAGGAAACATTGATTTCCCTCTAGTCATCATTCTGCTTGTTTTCTTCTCTCCTCCCCAGCATTGGCCCTGCCAGTGGCAATTCTGGGACCAGGAGATGGGAAAGGAAGAGACCTAGAGAGCAAAGGTAGCCTGACTTGCAGGTAAAGGATGCCCTGAGGGCTGAGAATCCACACAGGCCTTCCTGAGATAACCACAGTCCACGGTAGAAAAGATGGTGCAGGACCAGGCAGTGTTTCCTTCTGTCGTACAGAGGGTCACTATGAGTCTTAACCAACTCAATGGCACCTAATAACAACAATGTGGTAGAAAAAGTACATGAATGACAAATCTGAGTTGAGCTAGCTGTGACACCTTGGGCAAATGTGGTGAGTTGAATGGTGGTCCTCAAAAATCACATGTCCCAGTCCTAACCCCTCATACCTGTGGATGAGACCTTATTTAGAAATAGGGTCTTTGCAGGTGCAATTAAGGATCTTGGGATAAGATCATCCTGGAGTTAGAGTGAACCCTAAAATCTAGCCTAAATTCAATGCCTGGTGTCCTTATAAGAGGAAGGAGAGGGAAATAAGAGACATAGGGACACAGGAAAAAGGGCCATATAAAGACCAAGGCAGAGGCAGCTACAGACCAAGGCTGTGACCTGGAATCACCAGAAGCTAGAAGAACCAAGGGAAGATTTTTCCGCAGGGACTTTGGAGTCAGTGTGGCCCTGCTGACAGCTTGATTTGGGATTTTTGGTCTCCGGAACTATAAAAGAATAAATTTCTGTTATTTTAACTCACCAAGATTGTGTTAGTTTGGAAACTAATACAGCAAGTGAGTTAATTCTCCAAAGCTTCTTTTTTAACATCAGCAAAATGGGGATAATTGTGCTGGATCCTACTCCTTCACAAAGTGATTGTGAGATTGGTGATAATATATATTACCATGCTTTGTGAATTAAAAGAAGTGATAAAGAAGCAAAAACTATTTTTATAGAAATAACACTACTAACATTATTGTTTAATGACTTCTCCCAGAGGCTTGGAGAGTGGTCACAGTCAAACCCGGGAGGGCAGTTCCAGGATCAGCCCAAATCCATCCTTGATACCAAGTTAATATTTTACCAAGTTGATTAAATTTGCAAGTTACACCAGAGATAATTATCACTTTCTTTAAGAAAATGGAATATTCCAATCTATTTGGATGCATGTAAGGTATTAAGAAAAGCCTGCTCAAGATACACTAATAGTCCCTCGGGGGTATTTCTGAAGAGTTTCTGTGCTGTGGGTGTCTGCCCACAGATACCTGTTATCATTGCCTGAACTGTATCCTGGGATTCTGAATCTAAGCTTCTTTCCTTTCTTATTCGTGATTTCTCTCTGAGACAACCACTTTGATTCTAGCTCTGCTCTGGTTTCTGAACAAATAGTTCTAGTCTCCTCTGTAAATAAAAAAATAATACTGTCTAGCCATATCCACAAACTTCTGAGGATACTCCTCAATGTCAAGTCAGATTTCTTCAAATTTGTGCCCCTGGAATAGTGCAGGCTACCCTAAAGCAAGCCTTTTCTGTTTTTAGTTAATATTCTTCTCATTTATTCCATTTAACTTTTTATTTTAAGTGAAAGTTTACAATGCAAATTGGTTTTCCATTCAACTGTTTCTACACGTTTTGTTTCATGACATTAAATGCAGTTCCCACAATGTAACAGCACTCTTCCCAATTCCTCTACTCTTATATAAAATGTCAAGAAAAGGTTTACACATGCAAAGAAATATTCTTTGATGGTTACCAGAAATGGGAGGGGAAGGAAAATCACCAACTACTTAAGAGTCATGTATTAATTTGAATAAAGGGAAAGGTAATATAAAGCAAGTCTTGAAAGACATTTCCAATTGGTTCAGTAAGGGAAGCAAACTTAGCCTGGTGGGAAGCAGTGGGTCAGGTGTTCAGCCAAGGCCACGCCCTTCCTCTCACTAAAGTAAATGAATGGTCCCTGGGTAGTCCAAATTGTTTAGATTGGGTTATTAACTGAAAGGTTGGTAGATCCTGGGGGCGGAGCCTGGTTCAAATGCACTCAGCATTGTTACAGAGGTGATCTACTTCCATAAGATAAACCAAAAAAAAACTCACTGCCATTGAGTGTATTCCAACTCACAGCAACCCCCATTGGGTTTCTGAGGCTGTAAACTTTTACAGAAGTAGATTGCCCCATCTTCCTTCCAAGGAGCATCTGGTGGGTATGAACCACCAACCTTCCAGTTAGCAGTCAAATACTTTAGGCACTGAGCCATCAGAGCTCCTTTCCATAAATTGTTGTTGTTATGTGCTGTCGAGTCAGCCCCAACTCATAGCAACTCCTCCTTGGGTTGCCGAGGCAGTATCACTTCAGAAGTAGATTGCCCAACCTTCCTTCTGAGGAGTGGCTGGTGGGTTTGAACCACCAGCCTTCTGGTTAGCAGTCAAGTGCCTTAGGCACTATGCTACAATCCTATTCTAATACATATGGGGTTGCCATGAGTTGGAATTGACTTGACGGCTAGTTCAGTGTTCAGTGTTCAATATTCCAGATTGATAGGATAAAAAAAAAGGAAGATCACAACATCATATCAGTTGATATACAAAAATAAATGAGATAAAGTAACATAGCAAGAGCTCTGCGATGTTAATTTTTTTTTTCCTTTTTTCTGTGATATCTCTTAGAGGAACCCCTATTGTGAGACTGGCTTCTAGAAGAAGATACTAAGCATGTAGTATCTAGTGTATGTAGTCAAGTTGTGTAAGAGCGAGAACATGATCTTTGGGAGCAGACAACCTGGATGGTAGTAAAGTTAATAATCATAATACTAATCCCCAGAGTTACCATTTACTAACCATGTGATCTTGGACACTTGTTTAACTTGATCAAGCTTCAAATCCTTCATTTGTAAAACTGGTTATAAAAACATCTGCTTCATGAGATTGTTCTGAGGATTAGATGAAATAACAGAGGTGGAAGTGGCTTATAAAGGACCTGGTACATAAATCCCACTCCCTCTTCTCCACTACTGGAAACCCTTCCAAACCCAGCCTTTCCAATGGGAAATTTCAACAGTATCAGTTCTTCTATCAAGGATCCTAGGAGGGGAGTCTTGTTGGGGTGTGGCAGGGGCCCACAATGGTAGAATGAAATGTGCTAAGAGACTGTTGCACATTCAAGCTTGTCCCTTCTGTGGGGCCATCATCTCTCCTTCCTGAGGTCACTTGAAACCTCACACTTCTACTAGAGCACACTGAGCCCTCGCTCTCTGTCCCCTCTCCTTCAGAGCTTCTTCCTTCCTGGCAATACCCGGCCTGTCCCCACAAGACAGCCCACAGGCTCCATTGGGCAGATCCTGGCAGTCTAGATGGCTCATGGCAGATGGCGCCATGTGGACTAATCAGGAAGCCGGACAAGAAAATACTACCCTCTCTTCCATTTGCCAGGAACTGGAATTGTTTGGATTTTAATCATAGCCATAGCTAAGAGCCAACACGCAGCCCCTTCAGCCAAAAGATAAATTTTCCACACTCAACATGCAATTCTTCCTGAAAAAATAGACCCCTACCAGGGTGATTGCTCCTTAGAGGGGGGCGCTTTTTTTATTTTTCAATATAATTCTTTCTTATTTAACAATATGACAGAAATATAATACTCCAAGGACAGGGTGGCGCTCACACGCTGACTCACACTGGAGGGAATGTCTTCATTCCCCCATAAGTCACATCTAGCTCAGGGTGTATCGATCCCGGGCAAAGATGAATGCAGAATCCCATGATCCTCTGGGAGAAATCTGACATTTTCTTTAAATATATATTCACTGAACAACTGTTTCTAAAACTCCACGAAACAGGTCACCAGGGCAGCACACCATTGATTTTGCATCCAGTGATTTTTCTTTTTTTTTTAAAGAAAGAGCACTGAACACTTTCTCAATAATTCAGCTGATCGTAGACCCCAGATGTTCCCTGGAGAGATGCTGTCCCTGGCTTCCCACAAATGAGTGGCAAGTGTCCCGGGAGAATTCAGTGCAAGATTCCCAAGAATAGTGCCTAAGAAAAATGTGGAACAAAACTCAAAATAATAAAAATGACCAGCCTTAATGGTCTTATAGACACTGGTGGAACCCCAGAGACTATGGCCATAAGAAACTCTTCAGGCCTACAACTCAGCTCACCCCATGACTGAACTTTCAGCTAAATGATAGGCTTATAGTGAATGATAACATCAGGGAGGTACACACTCATTAGAACCATCAGCTATATGAGATCAAAGGGGCAGCATTTGCCCAGGGACAAACCTAAGGACGGCAGGAAGGAATAGGAAAGAAGGTTGAAGGAAAATGGTAAACACAAGGAGGAAATGAGAAGAATGCTATTACATTGTGGGGATTTCAATCAATTCATGAACAAAATATGTATGAATTGTTGAATGCAAAACCAGTCTGCTCTGTAAACTTTCACCCAAATCACAATGAAAAGTTTAAAAAAGAAAGAAAGAAAAGTAGTCCCCAGGTGGTCCTTGATGGCAGGGGCTACAGTCAGTTCATCACTTACGGGACACTGAGTTTCTGTTAAGGGCGACGAAAAAATTTGAAAATGGATAGTAGTGATGGTTGTACAATATGATGAATGTAATTAACATCACTGAATTGTGCACGTAAAAAATGTTAAAACAGCAAATGCTTTATTATATATGTGTGCTTACCACAATTTCATTAAAAAACCATAAAACTGTAAAAAAAATAAAAGACAAGGAACAACTATAATTATGCAGTTTTAAAGAATTATTGTAGAGTATAATAAAGGGCATCTATGCAAAACCAACAGCCAACTTTATTCTCAATGGAGAAAGACTGAAACCATTCCTCTTGAGAAGAGGAACCAGACAAGGATGCCCGCTATCACCACTTCTATTCAACATTGTACTGGAAGTCCTAGCCAGGGCCATAAGGGAAGAAAGGGAAATCAAAGGCACCCAGATT
>NW_006921737.1:2313804-2350542 GCF_000298275.1 Orycteropus afer afer | reverse complement strand
CGCAAATTCTTCTGCTAGTTGGGGTTTAGTCCAAATCTGCATCCTTTCCTTCAAGGCTCAGGGGTCCAAGATTATCTTCTGTGTCTGTATTTATTGGTTTCCCTTTTCTTTGTTGAAGAGGGTCTGTGCAATCCTTCTGCCTAGTCCGCCATCTTGCCCCGCCTCCATCATCTTGCCTTTTTAATCAGCATTAAAATCATGACCATTAGTGCATGTTATTACGTATTCTTTAGAAATGTGATTATTCAGTAGCTGTACAATACCCCCTAAGGCATTTGACTGCTAACCAGAAGGCTGGCAGCTCAAATCCACCAGCCACTCCTTGGAAGGAAGGTTGGGCAATCTACTTCCATAGTGATAACACCTCAGAAACCCAAGGAGGGGCCACTATGAGCTGGGGCCAACTCGACAGCAGTGAGTTCAATTTTTTGTTGTTGTTTTGTTTTGTTTTGTTTTTGGTATACATATGACTCGACAGCAGTGCATTGCATTGCGTTTGTTGTTTATATCACCATTACCATTACCACACTGCTAGATATTTAGGTCTATCCAGTTTTTCCTATTATAAATAATGTATAATTAACATTTTAAATATAAATTTTTACCCATTTCTCATATGATTCCCTTAGGGTAAATTCTTATGACTCTAATTACTTACTCAGTATAAACATTTTAAAGAGATTTGACACATACTGCCAAAGCACCTTGCCACTAGCAGTTTATAAGGGCTCAGCACTGGGCCTCATCATCATCTATTATATTTTAAAATTGTATAAGTAGAAAGGAAAGGGGTCTCATACTTTCAGTTTTCATCATTTGGATTATCAAAAATAGTGGGGTCTCTAAAATATAGAGGAACTGAACTGAAATCACTAAGGGGGATTTGTCCTCTTTTTTTCTTTTTTAAAAACTTTTTATTATGACTTGGGTGAAAGTTTACAGAGCAAATTGGTTTTCCATTCAACAATTCTTACATGTTTTATTTTGTGACATGGATTATAATCTCCAGAATGTAGCAGCACTCTTCTCACTTCCTGCCTGAGTTACCATTTCCATTCGTCCTTCTTTTCTATCTCTTCCTGCATTCTGGGATTTTAAGCAGCCATCCATGGGCAACTATTCATCTCTCCTCAACCAGAGCAAGTAAGAGTGAAGAAAATCAAAGACACAAGAAAAAATTAGTCCAAAGGACTACTGGACTATATGAACCCCAGCCTCCATGACCCTAAGACAAGAAAAAATAGATGGTGCCCAGCTACCACTGCTGACCTCTCTGAAAGGGATCTGTTTTTGTTCTCATGCTGCTATAACAGGAATACCACAAGTGAGTGGCTTTAACAAACAGGGATTTATTATCTCACAGTTCAGGAGGCTAGAAGTCTATGTTCAAAGTGCCAGCTCTAGGGGCTGGATGAAGGCCCCTCATACTTGGGCTTCAGCTCTGCCTCTTACTCATGGCCCACTGGAGGTAGAAATGTCTCTTAACTCAGGCAGCTGCTGGCTGCTGAAGCTGACAAACCCAAGGTCAACAAGTAAAATAGCACAGTCCCAAGATTATCAAGTAACATGGCAGGCCACTAGTTCAAGTCCAGAAACAGTCTTAAGACAGCAGTCAACATGGCACACCACTGAGATGAAGACTTGGCCAAATGCAGGACCCAGATGTGCCCAAAAGCTCAGAGACCTTTCTCAAAGCTTTTCCTTATATACTAGAAGCAGACCACATCCCTAAGGCAGCTACTCAGCTGCTCACAGCAGATCCCACTGTGGAGTTGATTACCAGTCTCATCATGGGGAATAACTACATCCAGCAGCCAAGCCACTGAAAACCTGGCCCTGCCAAGTTGACACATAACCTTAACTACCATAGGATCACAATAGGAGGTCCTGGATAGAGTGAAAGAAAACTCTAATAAAAATGACCAGGCTTACTGGTCTGATAGTGACTGTTAGAATCCCCAAGGCTATGGGCCTTGGTCACCATTCAGGCCTGAAACTGAACTCATCCCAGTGGGTCAACTTTCAGCCAAACGACAGACAAGTCAATAAGGTGAACAATAATACCAGGGAAGCACGCACTCCTTAGAACAATCAACTATACAAGATCCAAAGGGCAGTATTTTCCCAAGGATAAAATGTAAACACTTTTGAGATATAAAAAGAGCAGATCAGGCACAAAAGCAAGCAAGCCTGAATGGGGGAAAGACACATACCCCGTGAAGTTCTCCAAGGAATGCAGAGAAAAACCCTAGAGAGCTAAGAAAAAGATTTTCCCTGAGAGTAGACATAGAGAGGCTTCCTCTAGATCAAGTATCCTGAATTTAGACTTCTACCCTCTTAAACAGCGAGAAAATAAATTCTGTTCTTGAGAGCCACTCATTGGTGGTATTTCTGTTATAGCAGCACTAGGAAACTAAGACACTGGCCATGATAAGGAATCTGCATTTTACTTTGAAGAGCAATGGGGAGGCACCAGAATGGTTTTAAGTAGGGAACTGACATATATCTAATTACCATTTCTAAAACTAGGAGACTGAGCCGGAAGCTGCTGCAAGAGGGGTCTTCAGGCAAGAGAAGGGAGTAAAGATAATGAAGGTGATGGAGTCAAGACAGGTGTTGGAGGTAGAGCCTTTGAGATTCCCATTGGACTGGATCTGGGAAAGGAGGGAAACAGACCTGAGCAACCAGGTGAATGAATGGTAATGCCCTTTACTGAGAATAGGAAGGCTGGATCACATTGTGGGGACGGGGCCAAGAGTACCACCCCTCTTTGTTGCTTAGGGGGCACTGAGTGTCTGTTACGGATGATAGGAAAATCTGGAGACAGATAATGGTGATGGTTGAAGAGCATGTCAAACATAATTAAAGTCACTGAATTGTACATGGGAAAAATGTTGAAATGGCAAATATTTTGTCAATATACATTTACCACAATAAAGACAGTACCCCTTCTTTGCAAACAATAAGTCTCAGATGATTGTTAGAATCCAAGGAAAAATCAAACAGGCGCTGAATACATGAGTTCGGAGCTCATGGGAGACATTCAAGCCAGGTGAGATCTCGTGGCTCAAGCATGTGCACAGCTTCTTACAGGAGCAGACACACAAATACAAGAACACCTAGAGGAATGGGGCTTCCACTTCTCCTCTGATGCAGCCATATATTGGATGGTTTCATAAAAGATTGGCCTAACTGGCTAGGTCACTGAGACTGCCTCTTTGGGAGGCTGCCCCTACTCTAAGGTGCAAGGTAGAGGCTGGAAAAGGGAAATGGACCACAGGTAGGTGTCTCCTGAGTTTAGTGAACCCAGCAGAGAAGCTCTGCTCTCTCCCCTGCACTTAACAGTGTCTCCTTCCCCAGTCCTTCAGTCCACAGAGTTCTTTCTGGGCAAGCCTCCCATACCTCCACACTTTCTCTTACCTCATCTCTCTGTACAGCAGCAGAGCTCACTAAGGGGTAACATATGGTCACTAAAAGCCTATAAACCTTGAACCATCCAACACACTCAGCTTCACAAAACCTCAGCCAACTGTATGTCTAATTCCTACCAATTCTCACCATTACCCCACTGACCAGAAAGAAAACCAAAAAACCAAACTCTTTGGCATTGAATCTGTTCTGATTCATGGTGATCCCATGTGTGTCGGAGTAGAAGAGGGCTCCACAGGGTTGTCAAAGCTGGTTTTTTGAAAGTGTATCACCAGGCCCTTTCTTCTGAGGAGTCTCTGGGTGGACTCAACCACCAACCTTTCAGTTAGCAGCAGAGCCCTTAACTGTTTGCACCACCCAGGGACTCTGATTAAAAGGAACCAAATCAGACCAGATTTGTTGCTATTGAGTAGATTACAACTCATGGCGACCCTGGGTGTTATAGAGCAGAACTGCTCCATAGTGTTTTCTTGACTGCATTCTTTACAGAAGCAGATCGCCAAGGCTTTTCTTCCCCAGCACCACTGAGTAAGTTCAAACCATCAACCTTTAGGTTAGTATTCAAGTGCAAATTGTTTACTCCACCAGGGACCATGGGAAATGAGCTGACTGAGGACCATTTCAGGACACCATCTGGTGCAAAGCTCCCTGCAGGGGCTCATCTCCTTTCTGGAAGAGTGTCACAAGGGATCAGATACACCTCCCCCATTCAGCCACAGAACTTATGCAAGGTATTGAACCTGATGCTTGGAACATGGGGTCAAAGATAACAGATTTAGGGACCACTCTACAAGACGCCATTGGCAGTGTCCTTTATGATGTTTAAATAAATCTGAATATTTGATTCAGCCAGGTAGAAGTATTTTGCTTTGCCTTGCTTTGTTTTTCCTGGCTAACTGTCTATGCATGGCAGCAGCAATGGGAACAAAAGCTGGACCAGCTCCACACTTCCAAGTCCAGTAGGGAATCCCTGCAGAACTTGGGAAAGACTTCTAAAGCTCTCCTGTCACTCCCCAGCCCACGCCAGTACTCACTTGAACAAAACTCGTGGTTCTGGAGCAGAACAGCAGAATGCCTTGGAGACTCACTGTGAGCCTTGGGAAACACGCCCCCAGTAAAATGCAAAAGCAACTGCCAGCAACAATGAAGCCAGGAGGCAGATGTGATCCTGGTGCAACAGGCCCCCTTGCTCATCTCTGAGTACGGAGCAGGAAGGGAGCACCCAGAGATCTCGGGGAGCCTGAGGCAGGGAGCAGGCTGCCAGCAATGTCCTTTCTCAAAGGTCATGTTTTGCTACATTAGGCAGAAATGTCAAGAGAAAATTGGATTATGAAAGAAAGAAAATAACAGACATGGCGAGCAAATAAAGAATAAAAAATAGCATTATCTCCTTGTTACAAGTTATTGGAGGGAGGGGGACACCTGGATAAGAGGGAGCTGGGGTCCTGCTCTCCCAGACTGTTATCCCAGGCAAGTCTTTGCTTCATCTCCTCCAACCCCTTCCCCAGCCACCAAGCACCAACTGGAGGACAGAAAGGTCCCCTTGAATTCCTCCAGATCTTTGTCACATAGAACAGTCACAGCCATACTCATGTACCATGTTTAGGACAACCATGGACTTCACCACAGCCTCACTCACCTTTTCACCACCTACCTCACTGATGCACAGAGCACCCTCTCCTCTTTCTCAAGGGTAAGGGCTGCCTTACTCCATCTAATTTCCAGCTGTTCTCTTCCTCCAACACTTTCTTCCTGCACCACTACCACAACCAACATCTGCCATTTATCAAGAGCTTACCAAAGTGCCCCACCATGCATCTGTCAGTTTGTCATACTGTGGTGGCTTGTATGTTGCTATGATACTAGAATCTATACCACCAGTATTTCAAATACCAATGGGTTCAGCAGTGGTGGACAGGTTTCAGCAGAGTTTCTGGATTAAAACAGACCAAGAGGAAAGACCTTGCCATCTCCTTCCAAAAATCAGCCAGTGAAAACCCTATGGGTCACAACAGAATATTTTCTGGAATAGTGCTGGAAGATGAATTCCCTACACTGGATGGCACTCAAACTACACAGTGGCCACCACAATGGACTTGAGCAAACTAATGATAGTGAAGATGGCACAGGACCAGGCAACATTTGGTTCTGTTATACATGGGGCTGCCATGAGTTGGTGCTTACTTAATGGTAACTAACAGCAACCACCAAGTGCCAGGTACTGTATTGAGAATTTTTGCACCCATTATCCCATTTAATACTTACAGCAATCATACAAGGTAGGTCTTACTATTATCTCCATTCTACAGATGAGGGAATTGGAGCTCAGAGAAGTTGCTGTCCAAAGTCAAACACAAAACTAAGACAACAGGCAAGATACCCAGGAATATTTTTGACCAAGACGCAGACACCTGTATACTCCAGGTGCTCATACATAACCTAATGCAGGTTCACTCAGAAACAGGGACGGTGCACAAGTCCAGAGACACAGTTGCCCTGCCAGAGACATACAATAGAAGCATCCACCTCCAGAGGCAAACATACATACAAAGAATGTAGCAAAGCAAACATATATACACTACAAACAAGCAATGCACCCCTTGGCCATCCCGCGTTTTTTTTTTTTTTTTTTTTGTTTGGGTGAAAGTTTACAGAGCATATCAGTTTTCTATTCAACAATTTATACACATTTTGTTTCATCACATTGACTGCTATCGTCTCAATGTAACAGCACACTTCCCACTTTCTCTCTGGATTCCCATTTCCATCTGTCCTTTCCTGACTCTCCCTGCCTTCTGAGCTTTGGTTTTGGGTAAATACTGTCTTTTGGTCTTGTATAGTTGATTGTTCCAAGGGGTACATTCCTCCCTCGTGTTCTTATTCACTTTATAAGACTATCTATTGTTTGCTGAAAGCTGATCCCTGGGGGTGAGTTCAATGTCAGGCTTGAAGGATATCTAAAAGCCACAGTCTCAGGGTTCCACTAGTCTCTACCCAACCAGTAAGTCTGCTCTTTTTTTACCTCCGAGGCATTTATAACTGCTCATGGTGCAAGGCAAATAGGAAAATGTAGGCACAGAATTTCAATATAACTTACCACCCACTCAGAACTCACTGCCCCCATTTTCCTTTTAGATAGTGCCTTATCTATATTCACCTGTCATCACTTATTGATGAGCTGGTTACCCTGTTCATCAGACAAGAGTTTAATTAAGAACTATCCTGCCTTCAAGCCCCACAGCAGCCTACTACTGGTACCTCCTCCCTTACAGATCCATTATCACTTATCTCTGACTTTTTCTTGGGTCAATGTCCAGTTTCCAAGCCACCTGACCATTGGAATTAATTTTGTGAGTAAGATTTTATGAGATGATGCATCACTTTCCCAAAATCAAGCTCTGTGACATTGCCCCCTCTATCCCTCATCCAAGACTACCAAACAAAGCCATTAATTTTGTCCTGCACAACTGGCTCTCACATAGGCCAGATTCTGGAGTCCAGAGGTGATGAGCGATGATGGTGCAGACACTGGTTGCTCTGGGAACAAGGCACCCCCCACACACACACACACACATGATCAAACTCTGGGACCTGAGGGGTGAGAGGGCTGAGAGAGCTGAGATGCCCCATCCCTAATAACCACATGGTAAACAGGGACCCTCCCAGGGATCCTACTTACGCCTGAGCCACCTCCCTCTGACCAGCAGAAACCTCAGTATGGTAAGCAGTAGCATAATCTTCCTAAGAGTTGTACCCAACTAAAACAGGCACAGAGCCCATGGCTAGGACAACATCACCCATTACCTTCAGAACCCTGTTGCCCTACATGAGAATCATTCCAGATGGACCTTATTGCCAAAAGAAGCCAACCAGATGAGTTCTTCTCTTGCCCCAAACACAAACCATGCCCTGTTTTAAGAAAGGCCCTCCTAAGCTTCATCCAAGACTCCCTGGGAGGCACAGACAGTTAAACACTCAGCTACTTAACCAAAAGGTTGATGGCTCAAATCTACCCAGAGGCACCTCAGAAGAAAGTCCTGGTTGATCTACTTTCAAAAGGTCACAGCCATTGAAAATCTAATGAAACACAGTTCTACTGTGCACACCTGGGGTCACCATGAGTCAGAATCAAGTTGACAGCAACTACTTTTTAAGCCTCATCTACAACATTATCCTCAAGATGGAGGGCTCCATGGGTTTCTTTGTTAAAGAATGGGGCTGCCATTAGGAAGCAACTCTGCTTCTTTGGCAAAGAAAGGTCCAGTGTGAGCAGGTCTGTGTCTCAGGATTTGAGTGCATAAGGTGTTAACAGTGGCGGGTGTCCTGCCATTCCCATACATGCCATTAAACCATATTGCCCATCCCCTTCATTCAGCCAGGCATTCCCTACCTTTCATGTACGCATTGTAGACCCTCTGTTAACTTTGTCCCCACTCCTCCTCTTCCATGTCACCATCTCTAAAACTCTCAGCCCCTCTCCCTGGCTTTGTCTGTCTCAGTCCCTCATTTGCTCCAAGGCCCTGGCAGCCAACCTGGCTGTCCAGCTGCAATCCTGCAAAGCCTCTCAGTCACGGTTTTCAGTCACTCGCTTGCTCTGTCTACTTCTAGTTGCTCTGGGTAAACAGCTTCCCAGTTAGTCAGGTGCCAGTCCCCTAAGATCTAGGTTAGGGGCCTGTCTACTTGGCTGGCCTTCCCCAAGATTTGCCTCAGCCCCCGTCTGCAAAGAACCAGAGATAGCTTTTCGTAGAAGATCCATTCTGCTGCAGGCCAGAGTCATAACAGGAGCTCCAGATGGACTCAGAGCATCAAGAAAGTCTATCCAGAAAGACAGGGAAGGCCCAGCCACTCGCAGTCCCCACAGGCTCCCAGGACTGTGACTTGCTGGCTGCAATGAGCATAAACACATCCGATTTCTTCATCGACAGAGGCAACATTTTCAATGTGGAAGGAGCAGTGCTCCCTTCCTTAAAGTCCAATACCTTCTCACCAATTGGCCTGTATTCTTCTAAATTTCCCCATAAAAGAGGTACCTTGGTCCCCTGGGAGATAGCCAGCCCCCTCTCTCACCACAGCAGCGGCAAGATTCTTTTGAAATTGCTGAAGAATCTGGAGGAAAGGTCAAGAAGAAATTCTCTGAGGCAGTACTAAATTCCACATTAAAAAAGAAGAAAATACAAACAAGCATTTCTGTCAATTCTAACTCATGATAACCCCAGGTGCCACAGTATGGAACTACTCCATAGCATTTTCTTGGCTATAATCTCACAGAAGCCAAACAACAGGCCTTTCTTCTGTGGTGCCATTCATTAGGTAGATTTGAACCACCAACCTTTAGGTTAGTAGTTGAACACAAACTGTGCCACTCAAGGACCTAAATTGCTTAAGTGACCCCATTTCTATGATTTGCTGGAAAAGAACAAATCACAGGATGAACTTGGAGGACATTATGCTGAGCGAAATAAGTCAGTCACAAAAGGACAAATATTGTATTAGTCCGTTATTGTAAAAGTTAAGGAAAGGTTTATATATTGGAGGACATTTTCTTTGTTGGTTACCAGGGGTGGGAGGGGAGGGGAGGGAATGCTGTTAGATAGATAGAGATAAATATTGATTTGGGTGAAGAGAAGGGCAATGTACCAAATGTGAGTGACCAATATGGCAGCATTGAGGATGAGAAAGACATAGAGAGTTACATGGGCAGTACAGACAACAAATATGAAGCCCTTTGCATATACAGTACTGAGTTGTCAATGAAAGCAAACATGGGTATAGGGACAGATAGATGGGTGAACAAGCTAAACAATTAGGTTTGTCTAAATGGAGAGTGTATCCAAGATCATATATAGGGTTGGCAAACAATGGGCCTATAAGTTCATGTGAATGATCAGAATTCCCAGGTGTATAGTAGAGCTGACAAGGGGCAAGGTTATGGTCATTACTTGGTCACAGCCAGCTACCCAGAGGGACCGAGCAGTTGCTCCTGCGGGCTTGGGACCATAGTCACAGGGGACATCAAGCTCAATTGGCATATCATACTACACAAAACATTGTTCCACCTACTACTTTGGCGAGTAGTGACTGGGACCTTAAAAGCCAGGAAGCTGCCATCTAGATGCAACAACGGGTCTCTCCTCAACAAGAAGAAAGAAGAAAACCAAAATTAATGGAAACAACCAGTCCTAGAGACTGGTACACCATCCGATCTGCAACCTATACAACTATGAGACCAGAAGAACTAGATGGTGCCCAGCTACCACTGCCATCCACTTGGAAGGGATGTAGGAGATCCTGCATAAAGAGGGAGAACAATGTGGTACAAAACTCAAAATCATTTGGAGGCAAAAAAAAAAAAAAAGAAGGAGGAGGTTGGGGCCCGGTTTTGTTGTTCCATTGGGGCTTGTTTTACCACTGAGACTATTGGCCCTAGCTGCCCTTCAGGTCTGGAATTGAACCCACACCTGTGGTTTCCAGCCAAACAAAGTACAGGCATGTGAGTTAAACATTTACCTCAAGTAGACACACACCCTGGAGAGAACAATCATGGGAGAAGGAAGGGCTGCTTATGCACAGGGAGATAGCTCAGGGTGCAGAAGAGTATGAAGGGATGGACACTGGGAGGAGGTAACTATGGGGAGGAAGTGGGAGGGGAGCTGCTGCATTGTAAATTTTGGTCAATGTCATGAGACAAAGTATATGTGAACTGCTGTATGAAAAGTGAATTTACTCTGTAAATCTTCACCCAAATCCTAATAAAAAAAAAAGAAAAGAAAAGAACAAATCACAGGAGATGGATAGAGCCAACAGTCTACTCTCAACTTCTCTAAGAGCCAGGAAACTCTTTTGACTCATCATTCTTGACCCTCTGGCTTCCGAGCATAGTCCTGCCCCAGACCAGAGAAGCCTGTAGCACACCAAGGAGCAGTTCAGTGGCTTCTCTCCACCTCCTGGGGTTGAACAAGGTGGGAAGGAAAGACGTACTATGACATCTTGTTATCAAGGTCTCTGCTGGCCACTGAGGAAACCCCAGAGGTGAACCCATGAAACCCAGTGCCTAAGATAAAGAAGCAGGTGTTGCTGCCCAGTGCCTCTCTAGAAGGCCAAGATATATTTTTCTCCATTATTGATATATTTGCTTTTCCCTCAATTAAATTGCTGTAAAAGGGGATGGGTTAAAGCTATTTGAGCCATTTTTATTCAGCTAAATTACCCTGGATGGCTCATTTAATGAACTTTAATGAAGCCAAAATGCTTTCTCTAATCAAATCTCAAGTGACGTGCCTGCTGTCTTGACCTTAAGATCAGGAGACTGGAGGCAGCTTTTCTCCATGGCCTGCACTGGGCTGAGCCAGGGTTTCCCAGACTGTGCTCCTGACAAAAGAAGGTCTAAAGTATGTTAATATGTACCACAAGGGACAAAAAGTCATATTGCTTTGAAAATATACTAAATAAAATGACCAGTTTTACCAGCTGCCATCAAGTCACCACCAACTCATGGTGACCCCACATGTGTCAGAGCAGAAATGTGCTTCATGGGATTTTCTGTGGCTTTGTTGGAAAGAAATCACCAGGCCTTTCTTCCTGGGTGGATTCAAACTGCCAGCCTTTCAGTTAGCAGCCAAGTGATTACCATGCACACCATTGAGAGACTCCAAAGTTAAAAAAAAAACAAAAACAAAACTGACATCGAGTCAATTATGACTCATAGCAACCCCGATTGGATTTCCAAGGTGGTAAATCTTTACACAAGTAGATTGCCTCATCTTCCTTCCACTGAGCGGCTGGTGGGTATGAACCACCAACCTTCTGGTTAGCAGTCAAATGCCTTAGGCACTGCACCACTAGAGCTCCTTCCAAAGTTAAACAAGTTTATTTACTAGAGAACTTCTCAACACCTTTACTAAAATAAGAGTATGGCCCACTGAGTGTTTTAAACTTATTGGACCATACAACATCCTCTAAGGAGAGTCTAGAAAAATCAGTATCCACATAACATGCTGAGAGAAATAATGGTCTAGGCCATGGTCAGCAAGGAGCTCTGGTGGTATAGTGCCTAAGGCATTTGACTACTAACCAAAAGGCTGGCGGTTCAAACCCACCAGCCACTCCTCAGAAGGAAGACTGGGCAATCTATTTCTCTCAGGAAACCCAAGGAGGAGTTGCTATGAGTCGAACTGCCCCGTAGGCTGTAATCTTTCCAGGAGCAGATCAGTAGGTCTTTTCTCCCATGGAGCTGCTGGTGGGTTCTAACCAGTGACCTTTCAGTTAGCACCCACATGCTTAAAACTATTGCTAAAAGGCTTCAAACTGGTTCATTCCCCTGCTTTGATCACCCCACTCCACCCTACTCTGTGGCTTTGATCCTCTGCTGAGATTTTGCATTTCCACCCCAGATATACTGAATAGAAATCTGCATTTTAACATAAGAAGAAGAATCACCTGGATATCTTGTTAAAATGTAGATTCTGGTTCAATATATCTGGGGTGGAAATGCAAATTCTCAGTAGGGCATCAAACCAGGATGAACCGGTTCAAAGCCCTGTCACTGTGCCACCAAGGCTTCTTGGGCAGCCTCCAGAAACTGGAAAAGGCAAGGAAAATTGATTTTTTCCCTAGAGTCTCCAGAATGAATGTAGCCTTGACAACACCTTGATTTTAGCCCAGTGAGACTTCTTGTTGGACTTCTAATCTACAGAAGTGTAAGACAATAAGTTTGTGTTGTTCTAAGCCACAAAGTTTGTGATAATTTGTTATACCAGCAATAGGAAATGAATACAAGCTGCTGTCATTTTATGACAGACCTGAGTGGCTGCTACAGAGATCGTATGGCCCACAAATCCTAAAATATTTCCTCTACAGAAAAAGTGTGCCAATCCTTGGTCTAGATCAGCACTGTCCAACAAAAATACAATGCAAGTGACATATACAATTTATAATTTTCTAATAGTCACAACTCAAAAAGTAAAAAGAGGTAAAATTAATTATAATATATTTTACTTAACCCAAAATATCAATTCAACAACTAATCAATATAAAAAAATTATTAATGAGATATTTTACATTTCTTTCTGTCTTTACTAAGCCTTTGAAGTCTGTGTGTACTTTACACTCCCAGCACTTCTCAATGTGGGCTGGCCAGATTTCCAGTACACACTAGCCATGGATGCCTAGAGGCCACCATATTAGACACTGCAGCTCTGGCCCATCTGTGAAAGCCCAGCTTTGACTGAGGTCCTCAGTCAACATGCACAAAAGTATAAACATAAGTTCTTCAAAACTAAGTCAAGTTTCCCAGATTCCAGATCCCAGAATCCAGCATCACATACTTTATTTTGTGGAAAGAAAAGTACTCCAGTTGTCCCCAACTATCCTGTTACATTACTCAGTGGCTTTCAGTAAGTATCCTCTCTGGCTGGAGAAACTCAGAATAAGAAGGAAAAGAGAGGCTAGGGTTTGCTGTGTGCTGAGAGGATGGCAAAAGACTGTGGCCAGACGCATGGAGACTGGGCGTGGGCACAGAGAGCTGGACCCACCCAATCAAGTCCAGATTCCCCCTAGAAGTTTATGTCCTTCCGTGAGATGGCTTCAACTTCCTGTTCCAATATAATCTCTCACATTTACCTCCCTCTCACATCCTTCATCTCCCTTTCCCATAACTACGCTAAATATGCAACATGAACAGAGTGGTATCACCATCCTGGCTGCATCCTTAGAGCTTCCTAGATCTGCTCCATCTTCACACCACTACTCTTGATGCTATTTCCACCTTTCATGCCCTTGTTCCTCATCCTGCAGGCATAGCTTAAACGGTCTGCTTAAATATGTCTAGTGGCACTCACTCTAAAATCTTCTTTCCCACCCCTTTCTCTTCCTCTGTGTTTTTCCTGGGTTCTGGTACAGCCCCCATCACAGACTGCCTGCCTTGAGTGTCAGCTGTGCTATGTGGGCATGCCCCATCAGGCTGCTTCTCTTGGAAGCAAGAACCATTTCTTTCCATTTGACATCTATTCTTTATAGCACCTGGAACACAGAAGCAGCTCCATAAATGTAGACCAAGTTCAGCTGAAGTCCCATCAAACTAGATTATCTGAAGAAAACTAAAGCTGACCTCAGCTTTCCAGGGACATCTGAACTCCTTCTCTTCTGAAAGGAAGTGCCTCTTCATACTCAGCAACTATGGCACAAGAACAAAGGCTCCCACAGAGACCTCAGCAGAGACAAGAAGTCCAAGGAACAAAGACAATCTAACACCCAATCGGGTGATATTTCTGCCCTCCTCACACCACCCTGCCTCATCTACTTGTCCTGGGACATCATTTTGTCCATGTGAGGCCTGACCTCTCCACTATCGTGAACTCATACAGCCACTGGCCAGCTATGCCAGAGGGTATCATTATGATGAAGGTATCACACACACACATCACACCACACACCATACCACAGACATACACACACTCACACATACAATATATACTACATCATGCATAAACACACACATATATACATAAACACACACATATACATAAACACATACCCCACATTATATGACACATATGCTCCACACACACATATACACATATTCACATACTCACATATACACTTGTACATACACTCAAACACACATACACACAAGTACATACTATACCACACACCCTACACACATACTCCACATATAGAAACAACCTACACACACACACACACACACACACACCACATACCAACACATACATATGCAAACACTATATACCATACTACATACTATATACACACACTCACACACAGTCTCCACTATCAGCTGTCTCATTCTGGGTCTAGCAGGAAACCAATTGAAAATCAATCTCAGAAGGTCTGAGAATCTCTGCCTCCTTGACCCTTCCTTGCCTGTAAAAGGCTTTCTATTTTCTTTTTATTTTGATGGGAAGTTGCCATTCCTCAGCAAACACATTCAGGTCCTTCCCTTCAAGAGCCTGAAGGATAATCCCTGAGGCCAGCTGTGGATTCCACTCCTCAGGTCAGCCTTTAAGTCCCGTGCTGTCTGGGCAATGCCAGTCCTGCACCTCGAGCCTCCTGGCCAGAACATAAATGAGTTAACAGGGCAGGGCCAGAGGAGGAGTCCCTGAAACAAGCAACAGGGAGACAGTAGCCCTCCTTGTCCTGTCAAAGCAGTGCTCTTCCCTAGGGTCAGCACGAACCACATCTCAGGACTGAGGGGCAGATCCTGAACCTCACAGCTGGAAGGGACAGTGGAGACCATCAATCTACATGTCTTGGCTTACAAATGGGGAGGTTGAGCAGAGTGAGACCCAGCCTGAAGAAAAGACTTCCCCATGTCACTAGGCAAGTTATTGTTGGAGCCAGGACCCAAGCAAGCCCAGAGGGCCAGATTCTGATTGCAGGGGAGGAAAACCGGCACCCGAAAGGGAAAGTGATGATCCCAAGACAATGCAGCTGGATGGTAGTAGAAGCAGAGCAATGGCTTAAGTTTCCTGAGACCCAAACCAGGACAAATGAGGAAGCTTCCTTTGGGCTACAGGGGTGACTGACCTCTGGTTCTATGTGTAGCAGATGGGTAAAGTCATGTTCTTGGGTGTCACATGCGTCTGTGTGCTATACCTCTGCAACTTCCATGCCCTGTGACTCGAGGTAAGTTACTTTACCTCTCTGTTCCTCAGTTTGCTCATCTGTAAAGTGGGGATGATGATAAGTCCTGCCCCTGAGTTGTGGTAAAAATTCAATGGGGTAGGGCATGGAAAGCACTTGACACAATGCCTGCCCTTCACGAGCACTTGCTCAACAAGCACAAGTCATCATTATGCTTGCACAGCATCTCTCCCCTTACCTGTCCAGCCCCGGTAACTACAAAGCCCAAGTGAAGCCACCACAGCCCAAGTCCATTAAGAAAAATATCAGACAGAGTGTGAGTCTCTCTGCAGCAGGAGGATTTCAGGGGCCCAGGCAATGACTCCCTGAATTCAAATATGATATAATTCAGCAAAATCGCAGTTCAACAAAATAATAGAGAAGCTGGTAGCCCTTAGTTCCCTGGGGCTCTGCTGGTATTGAAATCCAACCCACCCTTCAGGCACATGCGCAGAGCCTGAAGTTCCACCAGGCCAGGACAATTCAGCCCTAACACAGAGGGCTGAGGTCAGCAGTATGGATGGATTCTGGCTCTCTACCACACCTCAAGGCCCAAGAAATGGCCCTTAAAATAAGCCTTGTTTCTCCATGCCATCTGCTTCTCAGCAGACCTTGAGTGTTATTGAGACTATTCTGGGGGAGCTGCTCCTTGGGAGTTTCTTTTTAGACAAATTAACCAAAAGTTAATTGCCCTGAAAGCATGTGAGCTCTCTCTGGAGCTTGGTGAGCACTACATGCCAGACTTGGGCATTTTCTCAATAGCCCACCCAGAGGCAGAGCACGCTGCCCTGGTGAATGCAGCCCACTGCCCCCGGAGAGGTGCTGGCAGAGGAATGCTGATGTGGAGAAGTGGCCAAGGCATCACACTGATTTTTTACTCAAAAGCTATCAATGACAAGACAAAAACAAAATGCAGAGTGCATCTGTGGAAAGGTCAAGAGACTAGGCAATTGCTGACAAGAAGCAAAACTGGGTCTATGGAGAAAGGAAGGAACCAAGGTGAGCATAGCTGTGTGCCACAGCCCTAGGCAGGTGTGAGAACTGCTCAGGGCCACATACCTCGGCAGGTTTGAGAACTGCTCAAGGGTATTGTCAGGATTGGGAAAATCCAGAAGCACAGAAGGCTGGCAGGGAGCAGACAGAGGGCAGGGTGCTGTGCTGCTCTTCAAACCTAGAAGAAGCATATTCTTGGCCATTTTCGCTAAGCCAAGCAAGCCAACTGCCAGCAAGTCAATTCTGATTCATGACGCTTCCATGTATGTCAGCGTAGAACTGTGCTCCACAGGGTTTCCCATGGCTGTTTTCAGAAGTAAATCGCCAGGCCTTTCTTCCAAGGCACCTGAGTGGATCTGTCATCTTTCTGATATCTACATTTTTGGGGAAAATCTAAGGCTCTCTCTTTTAAAAATATATATATATATTGTGATTTGGGTGACAGTTTACAGAGCAAATTCACTTTCCATACAGCAGTTCACACACACGTTGTCTCACGACATTGATTACAACTTATCCCAATGCAACAGCTCCCCTCCCACTTCCTCCCGATAGCTACCTCTTCCCTGTGTCCAGCCCTCCATTCACTCCTGCCCCCTGAGCTATCTCCCTGTGCATAAACAGCCCTTCTTTCTCCCACGATTGTTCTCTCCAAGGAGTATATCTACCTCAGGTACATGTTCAACTCATATGCCTGTCTTTTGTCTGGCTGGAAGCCACAGGTGGGGGTTCAATTCCAGACCTGAAGGGCAGGCAGGTAGGGGCCATAGTCTCAGTGGTTCCACCAGGCTCTATCAGATTCTTGCCAATACATCTTATGCATATCCAACACTCACCTGTCATTGGAGGCTTGGGTGTTATTATGATGCTGAACAAGTTTTAGCTGAGCTTCCAGACAAAGATGGACTAGAAAGAAGGGCCTGGAGATCTATTTCCAAAAGTCAGCCAATAAAAACCCTATGGATCACAACGGTCTGATCTGCAACCCCGATGGGGATGGCACAGGACCTTCCATTGTGCCTGGGGTCACCAGGAGTCAGCAACTGACTCAACAGCAGCTAACAGCAATATGCTGTTCCCAAGTGATGTTGATGTGACTGGCTGGGGAACCACAGTTTGAGAACCACGGATCTAGTAAACTTTTGCTTATGCGATGTGTTTACTTTGGCTCCAATCAAATCCTTCTGTCCTGAAAAGTTGGAGGATCATACATACATGACAAAAGAAAATGGTCATGTGTCTAGATGTAATGTGACACCTTGTCAGGAGCCAGGGAAGTGCTTATTGTAAGAGCTCCTGAGAGCAAGGGCCATCATTATCCTGGAACGGGGAGTTAGCAACACAGTTCAAAGGTTGACAGGGGATCTTCCTTTGGGAAGTACCATTAGGCCATCAGGAGAAGGGCTGTCAAAGGCTTGGAAATTGACTAAAACAAGCAAGTGAGGACTCTGCCAGCCACAGTGCCTCATTAACTTGCAGGATGAATTCCATGTTAGTTCCACTCACAAGAGAACACAGTGGATTTCTCTTCATATAGAGTCTGGGCTTACCATCAGGAGCTTCTTTTAAGGGAGACCCTTGGGTGTTCCCTCCAGAAAGGAGAACTTTTTGAACTCCATGCCTAGTGATGCCTGCAGGATGAAGGAGGACCAGAGACCAGAGAAAGTGAGAGGGTAGCGAGGGAGGTCTAGGCTGCCTTAGGGGGGAGAGCCAGAGCACAAGCTGAAAGAGAGAAGATGACAACACAATGGCATCCACAGTAATGAATGGGACCAAAGACTGGTGCCAAGAACTTGGAGGGGTGGGGCTACTCAAGAGATGAGGGTCAAGAGTGTCCTGGGCAGAGAGAGAAAGGAGCTGGAGGCAGGTTGGAGCTGAAGGGCTAGGAGGGAAGGGGCTGCCTAAGAGGTTAATGGCCAAGATGGTGCAGGATAGGGAGAGAAAGAGCTAAGTGCAGGGCTGGGGGAGGAGGAACTGTCTCAGTGATGGCCCAGAGGGTGGTGCTAGGCAGCAGAGGGAGGGGCTGAGGGCACACAGCCAGAACCCCACTGGAGGAGAAGTAACTGTGCCTGGGCCTCCTGCTGGGTACCCACACTCCACACTGCCAGAAAAAGGGGGGTCCCATGAAGCCAGAGGGTGAACCAAGAAGCAGAGATCTTAGCTCAGAGCCTGAGGGACTATCGAAGGAGCTGGGAGCACAGAGTCAGCGAGCAAGGTCAGAGAGTTAACTGAGGCCACTCTCTGGGGCAACCAGAGCAGAACACAGGGGTGGATTTGCTGACAGCTGCCAGAGGGCTTCCACTGCCTTTGAAACTTTCCTGCCCCTCCCCTTCCCAGACAGATCCTTGGAATTTAAAGAGCCCTAGCTGGACTTTGTGGAAATATAGATTTACCACCTTGGAAACCCAATGGAGATCTCTATGAGTGGGAATCCACTCATGGCAGTGGGTTTGGTTTTGGTTTAGAAGGACTCTAGGAGCCCTGGTGGTGCAGTGGTTAAGTGTTCAGCTGCTAACTGAAAGGCGGGCAGTTTCAATATACCAGTTGCTCCTTGGGAGAAAGATGTGGCAGTGCTACCTCAAAGCTTCAAACCAGCTCATTCCAGTTTGACCTCCTGTTGAGAACCTGCATTTCCACTCCAGATGTACTGCATCAGAATGTACATTTTTAACAGGATCCCCAGGTGATTCTTAAGCTTGTTAAACTGCTCAATCAGACACTTGGGTGGGGCCCAGCCCTCTCTGTAGGGGTTAAGAGCACAGGCTTTGCAGCCACACGGGCTTGGCTAGACTCTCAGATCTTATCCTCCTAAGTCCTGTGACCCTGAGAAAGTTACTTAACCTCTCTGGGTCTCAGTTTCTTCATCTTGAGCACAAAAGTAATCATAAAGATTCAGACGAATGAATGAATGTGAAGTGCCCAATACAGTGCTCGACACACAGTAGATACTCAATACATACTGCTGTGATAGTGGAGGTGGCAGAAATAGCAGTAACTAAAACACACAGTTCACCACCCATCTGTCAGTTTGATGTATGGTGGTAGCTTGTATGTTTCTATAAAGCTGGAAGCTATGCCACTGGTATTCACCAGTATTTCAAACACCAGCAGGGTCATCCATGGTGGACAAATTTCAGTGGCATTTCCAGATTATGACCAATGAGGCAGAAAGGTGTGGCTATCTACTTGAGAAAATTAGTCAATGAAAATCACAATAAATAGATCAACAAAATATTGTCCGATATAGTACTAGAAGAAAAGCCCCCCCCCCCCCAGGTTAGAAAGTTACACAAGAACTATAACAATGGACTCAAACATCCCACCAATCAAGATGGCACAGGATCAGGCAATGTTTTGTTCTGTTATACATGGGGTCACTGACTCAATGGTAACTAACAACAACAGCAACACACACAGTGATTACTCTGTGCCAGCTCTCTTTAATGGTTTTACATGCAAGAACTCACTTAAACACTACAACAACCCAATGAAGGGTATCATCATGATTATCTCTACCACTACCACCATCATCATCATCATCATTATCATCCTTGCTTTACTGAGGAGAGATCACAGCATAAGAAGGTGAAGTCATTTGCCCTAGCTCATCAGCTGCTGTGTTGGGGACCCAAGAACTGACCCCCCAGGAGCCTGATTGCAGAGTTTCTGCTCTTTACGCCTGTTATTAGCAGCAGCAGGAGTTCTGGTGGCATAGTGCCTAAGGCATTTGGCTGCTAACCAGAAGGCTAGCAGTTCAAACCCACCAGCCACTCCTTGGAAGGAAGATTTTTATTTTTTTTATTTTTTTCTTTTTTTTTTGAGTTTTTATTAGCAGCAGCAGGAGCCATGTTCTTGGGGTCCCATCTCCTATGTTCCCAATGACACCCATTATCATGCTTCCTTTCACCACCACTAAGACAGGCTGTCCTTAAGTAGAATTGGAAAACCATTCCCACTCCCAGGCCTGGGAAAACAGGAAGTCACTGTTTCTGCAAGGAGAAATGGAGTCAGAGTTTCCACTGTACCCCTGGATTAACCAGGACCATGTGTGAAAGTCATACAGGATGGAAATCTGCTAGCACCAAGCAGCCCATGGGGAAAGGCGTGGAGAAGGTTCCATCCAGATGATCTGCATATTCCACTTGGGTTGCAGACCAGACCCCAGGCAGGGACAGTTATGCCCAGGACACCACACCCAAGGTGGAGACATCCTGGGGCCCATCTCCAGGAGCAAGGCAGGCAGGAGAGCTGAGCCTGAGCAAACACGCTGAGCTGCTCATGAGTCTAGCACAGGTTGGCCTTTCCATATGATGGCATCATGCTGGAGGCCTGGACATAGGCAGGGGCTAAATACCCACAAGCACTGCTTCCAGCTTCTGCTTTGCCCTCCAGCAGCTGAGGGATTCCCTCTGTTTGCATCAGGCTTTAGAGACAGAGCAAAATGAAAGTGTCATAAGGAAAGACTGGGGAAGATGGGGCTCTACCTTCACATCAACTGTGTACTCCTCTAATGAATCAGCAGCACCTAAATAAGGCTCTACCATAATAACCCAAGTCTCTTCTCTAGGTACTCCTAAGCACAAACCATAGAGCAAGCAAGAATATAGTCATCTCTCGGTATCCATGGGGCATTGGTTTCAGGTCCCCCTCCCCACCTACAGATACTAAAATCCATGAATCCTCAAATCTCTTACACAAAATAGCGTAGTACTTGTTTATAACCTACACACATCCTCTCATATACTTTAAATCATCTCTAAACCAAAAACCAAAAGCACTGCCATCGAGTTAATTACCACCCATGTCGCTATGAAACCCTTTGGGTTTCCGAGGTGGTAAATCTTTATGGAAGAAGATTGCCCAATCTTCCTTCCAGGGAGTGGCTGGTAGGTTTGAACTGCCAACCTTCTGGTTAGCAGTCAAATGCCTTAAGCACTATGCCACCAGAGCTCCTTCAATCATTTCTAGATTACTTATAATATCTAATACCGTGTAAAAGCTGTGTAAATAGCACTTTATGCTCTCTCTTAGCCTTTGAGGGATTGCTTTGAGCACCTAATTCCTCCCTCCCTCTGCAAAATTTTCAGTCCAAGGTTGGTTGAATCCATGGATGCAGAACCAGTTTCTATATTCTTGGACAGTTCACTTCACCACTTTGAGCACTACTTCTCTTCTCTGCAAACAGGGAGCAAAATCTCTACCCCAGCAGATGGTGAGAATTAAATAAAATAATACATTCAAGATTCCTGACAGTGTCATAGGGTAGGCATTCAATGGAAATGGAAGCTACTATGATTACTGAAAAACCATCTGCCGTCAAATTGATCCTGATTCATGATGACCCCGCGTATGGCAGAGTACTATTGAAAACTAGCGTTTTCAATGGCTGATTTTTCAGAAGATCACCAGGCCTTTCTTCCAGTGTGCCTCTGTATGGACTCTAACTGCCAACCTATAGATTAGCAGCCAAGCGCATTAACTGTTTTCACCACCCAGGAACTTTACTAATACTAAAACCACAAAAACAAACCAGTTACTATCAAGTCTATTCCAATTCATGGCAACCCTACGTGTGTCAGAGTGGAACTGTGCTTCACAGGGTTTGCAAAGCTGTGCCCTTTCCAAAGCAGAGCTCCAAGCCTTTCTTCCAAGGCATGTTTGGGTGGGTTCGAATCAGCAACCTTTTCATCAGTAGTGGAATGCTTAACCATTTGCACCACCCAGGGGCTCCTTTATTATTACTTGGCCTCACACAGAAGAAAGCTGAACAGGATAACACCTCCTAAACTGACTTGTGAAGGAAGTGGAGATCTGCCTGGGGAAGGGGCGGGGAAACTTAAGTTTCCAAATCCTTGGAAGAAAACAGGCAGAGAGAGAGAACCAGCACCACAGGAGCAAGCAAACAAGAAAACTCACACCAGACAACACACTCAGCAGACGCTGCTCAATGGTTTCCAATTAATTAACTGATTACATGATAGAACAGAAGGGGATTCGAAAGAGCGCTGTTGACCTTTAAGAATAATTAATATCATCAGGATAGCAAACTCTTCCAAGGAAAATAATGAGGAACCTTTTAATATTACACTCAAAGTCTCTGGATGGGAAGGCAGATGCCCCAGCTCCCTCCTCCTTCTCTGGCTTCCTGTCTCCTCTTCCTAGCAGCCTCCCACCCCACACTCAGCTCTTCCTCCCTATCCTGGGACCCTCAAGCAACAACAGCAGACGAAGGAGGGCAGGGACAGAGGTACCCACACCATCACCACCACTGAGTGAGAGTAGGAATGCCAAAGGGGCTACGCCAAGCCTCCCTTTCACAATCCAAGCCTTTCTTCCCTCCCAGTGCCTGTGAGAGCCAGCACCCAGAAAAGAGACCACCCACATCTGGCCTTGGTGTCCCTCCTTCAAGCTCCCATCTCACACCCTAATTCCTCCTGTGGGAGGAGATGACATTATATCTGATTGTAAACAGTTCATATGAGCTGTGAGGTCAAGGGCCCCATTTGTCTTGGTTGCAATTCTGTTCGTAACATACAGAAACATGGTGCTGTCAAGTTCATCTGGAGTGATATCCCAGCCCTAGACAGCCTTCCTTGGCTCTGCTGCTACTCCTGGAATTCCTAGAAAATTCCTAATCATCTTTCATTGTTTTTGTTGCTAGCTGCTGTGCAGTTGGTTCCCAGTTCATGGCAACCCCATGCACAATGGACCATTCATTGGCTGAGTTTTTGACCCAGATCATCAAGCCTTTCTTCCTAGTCTATCTTAGTCTAGAAGCTCTGCTGAAACCTGTTCAGCATCATAACAACACACAAGTCTCCACAAACTTCCACATGAGGTGCACTGGCCAGAAACCAAACCCAGGTCACCAGCATGGGAGGCAAGAATTGCACAACTGAACTACTGACTCCCCTGAATTATCCCTTCTTGAGAAGCCTTCCCTAATTCCCTCTCCACAGATGCTCCCCACCCACATGCTCCCAGAGAAATTTGCCCACCCCTTAAGTATAACACCAATCACACTACCAAATAATTTATCTGTCAATGGTCTTCCTTCCCATTAGTCAGTTGGTATCTCAAGACTAAAAACAGAACCCACACCTGTGGTTTCCAGCCAAACAAAGAACAGGCAAGTGAGTTAAACATTTACCTCAAGTAGACACACACCCTGGAGAGAACAATCATGGGAGAAGGAAGGGCTGCTTATGCACAGGGAGACAGCTCAGGGCGCAGAAGAGTATGGAGGGATGGACACTGGGAAGAGGTAACTATGGGGAGGAAGTGGGAGGGGAGCTGTTGCATTGTAAATTTTGGTCAATGACATGAGACAAAGTATATGTGAACTGCTGTATGAAAAGTGAATTTACTCTGTAAATCTTCACCCAAATCAAAATAAAATTTAAAAAAAAAAGACTAAAAGCAGAGCTTTTTTCTGTCTCTTTGTAGCCTTGGTGCCTAGCAAAATACCTCATACATAGTAGGTGCTCAGTAAATATTTGTTGAATGTGCCAGGGATTAATGGAGATAATTTGGCCAAAAGTAGACAAAGCCCCTAAAACTTTCATTCTTCTTCAGATAGCTCAAAGGACACAGTCACTACAATGACAGGCTCAAACACAATGATTGTGAGCATGGTGCAGGACCAGGCAGTGTCTCATTGTGTTGTACATAGGGTTGCTATGAGTCAAAAATGACTCGATGGTACCAAATGACAACAAGGACAAAAGATCATTTCATTCAATTAATACTGACTGCAGGTGATCATCACTCATCCTGATTTCCCCAGAACAGTCTCAGTTCACACCTGTTGCCCTGGAATCCCATCTCTCCTTTGTACTATAGAAAGCATTCCAGTTTGCTCTATAAACATTCACCTAAATTATAATAACATGTAGTTATTGACAGTTTGGCAGTAAATTATATGATTGCCTCATTACTATGTGCTATGCATTCTTCTATATACTAGTTTACAGCAGCAAACAAGAGATAAGCAAATTCTCTAAATAAACTTTAAGTAAACTTTAGTACCATCTAAGTATTCTCTGTATTGAAAAGCACTGTCCATTCATTCAAGGAACTCTGATGGTGTAGTGGTTAGCACCTCCACCTGCTAACCAAAAGGTTGAAAGTTCAAACCCACCAGCTGTTCCATGGGAGAAAGATGAGGCAGTCTGCTTCTGTAAAGATTTACAGTCTTGGAAACCTTATGGGGGTTTCTATGAGTCGGAATTGACTCAATGGCAGTGAGCTTGGTTTTTTGGTTTAGTTCACTCATTCATTCATCGAACATTAATTTAGCATCTGTCCCACACTGAGCAGTGTTAGGCACTGAGTCCATGGGATGAGTAAGACATGGTCCTCTGTGGAAACCTGTTCTTCACTATTTTTGCCAAAGAAACTTGGGAAGGAAGTCTGTCTAAAGTTGTTTGCTTGGGGCTCAGAATCTGAACCTTCTCATTGCCTTGAACCCTCTCTTGCACCATAGGATGGTGAGATGCAGAGAGCCTGGCCATAACCCCATATCCACACATGCCAACTGGCCCAGGATAGATCCCCTTGCTCCAAAATGCCTTGAGGTACTTCCAATCCCTGAAAAGGACAAATCAAAAGGCATTTTGCAAGAAAGCTCAGAGCTGGAGATACAAGAAACCATGGAGAACCAGTCCTACCCCTGTTCCCCAGGATCTCATCTGTCTTTACATAGAATTCTCCCACTCCAGATTATTCTCAATTACTGCAGAGCTCAAGATCTAACCAGCACCAGAACCAGTTGTCATCAAATAAATTCTGACTCATGGTGACCCCATGTGTGTCAGACTAGAACTGTGCTCTAGAAGGTTTTCAATGGCTGATTTTTTGGAAGAAGATGCCCAGCCCTTTCTTCTGAGGCTACTCTGGGTGGACTCAAAGCTCCAACCTTTGTCCCAAAGCCCATGCAGCTTTGCTTCCACTCAAATTCTCAAAGTAATCACTCTCTCCTCCTTGCTTTTACAAGTGTTGCCCCCCTTTATCACCTTCCTTGGCTGCCAGTAACAGCCATGCCCTCTCTTCTGAGCTCCAGCCATGAGAAGGGGTGGGCCGCCCCCTTCCACCTACCCCACCCCCACCTTTATCTCACTTCCAATGTCAGCTGAAAACATCTCTTTTCTCCTTTTAATTACACTTCTCCTGCTCCCTCTCTTTTATTGCCCTCATGACTCAGGGCTTTAATTTATTCACCAAACAATGTCATTACACCACTGTTGTCTGTAATTCATACCATGCACTGTCTGTTGGCCTCTATTGCCCAATTCTGCAAAATGCTCGGGAAAAGCAGTGTTCATTACTACGCCCCATGGCCTCGCTCCTGCTGAGACCTGGCAGAATCCAGAGACTCGAGCAAGGAAGAGAAGAGATAAGAACTCTTATCTCATATTGAATATGTAGAACTCAGAGCCAAACCCCACCCCACCCAACCCCTTGTAGATTCTTAAGGAGCTGTTTCTTTGTCTTCTTCTGAGGATCTGAGGCTGTCTGAGGATCTAATACAAACTGGGAGTGGGAGGGCATTTGTCTATAGAGACAAGGCACTTTGCACTGAGAGACTAACAGACACAAGAGGGAGACCAGAGTGAAAGGGCACAAAGGTACCTGAGCTCAGACAAAGGCTGGCATTCCCAAGGATGACCATAACATGTTGCTGTTGTTAGCTGTTACTGAGTTGACCTCAACTCATGACAATGCCATGTGTGTCAGAGTATGAACGGTACTCCACAGCGTTTTCAAATCAGTGTCCTTTCAGAAGCAGATCACCAGGCCCTACTTCTGAAGTACCTCTGGGTGGATTTGAACTGCCCACTTTTCAGTTACCAGTCCAACTCTTAACCATTTGCCCAACCCAGGGATCCTTACCACAACATTATGATTTGTAAGTTGTGTTTCTGCTTATGGTTCTTTTCATAAAGCAAAGTAAAGAGCTTGTACCCTGATCCCATCATTGTTAAATAAAAGCATGGAGGTAAATTGGTGTGATTTTCACAAATTCTGTATGGAACAGGGTGCCAAACTCCATTGATTCTTTCTTATACCAGCACTACTGTAACTGACCTCAATGTAATTTAAAACCTTGAGCTATGAACACAAGTGTAAACAATTAATTAACTTGCTAATCATTTCTCCCTGCTAAGGGAATGGTCTAGAATCATTAACAATAATCATGCAAAGAAACTAAGAAAAATTGGGATACAGAAATAATTTTCTGAGAAATGTAAGCAATGGGTGACATTTAGTGAGTGCTTGTAAGTAGCCGATCACTACATGCTTAAAAGATATTAGCTCACTGAATCTTCCCAACAACTTTTAAGGTCAGTATGATTATTATGATTTATCCTCATCTTCACAGCTGAAGAGTCCACATCTTAGAGGTTAGTTCAAGGTCACAAAGCTGGTAATGTTAAAATAGGGCCTGAATCCATTGTGTCTGATTCCAAAGTCCACACCTTTAGTCATGTCACTTCAGTGTGCACCCATGTGTAAGCCCAAATCTACACTGATTTCCAATTAGGAACTTCATTTTGCCCTATCCAGGATTCTGCCAGGTCTCAGCAGGAGCGAGGCCATGGGGCGTAGTAATGAACACTGCTTTTCCCGAGCATTTTGCAGAATTGGGCAATAGAAGGCCAAGCCTTCTGTGATAGTTGGAGCTGTGTGTCAACTTGGCTGAACCACAATTCTGTGTGGTTTAAGCAATTGTGATGTAGGTCATTCCAATGATGGGATCAGATGTATATGTTTTGAGCAGCTAATCCATTGAAAGGAGTTTCCCTATGGGTGTGGCCTGCTTCCAGTATATTTATGGACATCTTGGGAAAAGATACACTCTTCTGTGGATCAGGATTCTGTTGTGCTGCCTACAACTGTCTGTGAGTGAACAATCCACAATTCGGCCTGGAGATCTTGAGTTCATCATTTGTTGGAGTCAACAGCCAGTACACTGCCTGCCAACTTTGAGCTCCTCAGCCCCTGCAGCTGCGTGAGTCAGGAAAGGCCTCCAGCTTGACGTTTGATCCAAGAACTTGGCACTTGCCAGTTTCTATAAGTGTGTGAGCCATTTTCCTAAGATAAATTTCTCTTTCTCTATATATATAAGCTTTACTGGTTTTGTTTCTCTAGAGAACCCAGTCTAACACACCTTCCAAGAATGAAGAAGGCCCATTATCATTAAAAACAAACTCACCAGTATCATAACTAAGCCACCTCTGTGGTTCTTCTCCCAACATCTTTCCTCTGCCTATTACTATAACAAAGTACATGACAAACCCATTGCTCAAGGCTCCCTTCAACAGAAAAATAATTGGCTTGATAGAGGGAAGGAAGGACATAACAACCCCAGACAACAGAGCTTGGGAACTTAGTCCTGGGAGGAAGAACATCACCCCAGTTTAGTTCCCTTGGGAACCTCATGGCCCTAGCCAGCTGCTCAGTCCACAGCAATCAAAACCACAAATCACAGCCTTCCTCCCCTCTGGCTTGGGTCTGGGGGCAGAGTGTGGTGGGTGGGTGGGAGGGTGGGAGTGGAGGAGCAGGTCTTTCTTACAACCTCCCTCTCTCTTATGTACACATGGATCCCACCAGGCAGGCTAGCAAACAGAGGACAGCCACCTGTCCACCACATGTGCTCAGCTACTCACACATACCCCAGCAGCATTTGCTTAAGAGCAAAGCCCCAGCAACAGTGGTGATGCTAGAGTGGAGATGAAGGGGCCAGAGTGGCTGGGAGCCTCTCTCTGGAGAGCTGTTCACAGCTCACTGTGCCCAGAACAGGAGGAGGGCATCCTGGGCTCTGGCCATGGTACTGAATCCCCAGGGAGGGAAACATGGAAGCTGAGAGTTGGGTAAGCAAAAATAGTGGTGGTGAGACACCAGTTTCCCAGCCAAGAAGAAACAATTTTTCAATATTCTTTCAGGAGAGCTGGGGTCCTAACCACCCTGAGAGAGGTAAACTGGCCTTTTCACCATGACAGAATGGAAAGAACAAGGGCTCTGGAACAGTCCTTGATGGATATGAATCCAGTTCCACCACTCACTAGTTGAATGACCTTGGGCAAGTTACATAACCTCTCTGAGCCCCAGAATCCTCATCTGTAAAACAGGAAGAATACCACTTACTGGAGAATTACCATTGGAAGAGTTCATAGCACAGAACTTAGCAGAGTATCAGTGCTCAATAAATATCTCTTCTCTCTCTTTTGCTCCTGGCTTTCACACACACACACATAAACACATACTCCATGAATTTTCTCTCTCTTCCTATGCAATACTGTAAATCTTCCTTCAAGGAGAAATTTACAATTCATGTCCCTCCTGAATCCTTCCCAAGCATCCCTGTAATGTAAGAAACTTCCTGACCAGTATGGTCAGCACCAACCAGTAGACACTGGCATATTGGCACCACTGGTCTAAGCAAGCTAATTTTCTCTCCCCAACTGGACTGAACATTCCAATTCTATCTGGACCAAGCCCTGCCTCAGTACCATCATTTGTCCACCCCACACCCCTCCAAGTCACAATGCTGGCCACAAGGAAACATTTATGAAGTACCTGTTTAGATGGGCATTTAACAGGGCCCATCATAGCATTATCCACCAAATCATCTAAAATAGATTTCAAATCTATCAATATTTGAATGTTTTCCAACCACTTCCAAGTTCTTTTCTGGCAATGACCCAAATAGTGTAATATCACCAATAAAACCAAGGTTGTTGGGTGTTTCTCATGTCACAAGAAAGAAAAGTAAAAGAAAGAGCAAGGTGGTAACTGACCCATCCAAAGTCCTGGAGCTGCTTCAAGGCCCAAAGGTACAGAAATCAGGCACATCTTCCCCCTAGTGCTGTCAATGACTACGAAACAGCCAGTATAGCAAAAAAGACATATAACTTGGAATCTAGACCTGGGCCCATATATGTTACTCCATATATGTTCACTCTCTCAGTTTCCTAAGCAATAAAATGGAGATGATAGTAATTGCTACCGTACTTTCATACTGCATATTAAATGAGATGATACTTTTGAGAAGGGATTTATAAAATGCAATGTTGAAGTTCCTGGGTGGTGCAAAGTTAGCATACTTGGCTGCTAACCAAAAGGTTAGATGTTTGAGTCCACACAGAGTGCCTCAGAAGAAAGGCATGGTGATCTACTTCCAAAAGAATCAGACCCTGAGAACCCTATGGAGCACAGTTCTACTCTGATGTATCTGGATTTGTCATGAATCAGAGTCCACTCACCATCAACTGGTAGTTACAGCAATGTTGGTTGCAACAGCATATGGCTCAGGGAATTGGCCCTTAGTAATGAAAAGAAACACTGTGTGCTATGCAGTGTTACTGACCACTCCCACGCTACGTTCTCCCAAATGGACACATCATTCATTTCCCAGGTGCTCAGGCAGACTTCATAAGATGCCATAAGGACCTGACATGTTCTAGGGATATCAATAAAATATGAGCCCAAAACAAGGAGGGAAAGAAACCCCATAAAATTATAGTATGACCAAGAACCCAACCTAGAGCTACCGAAAAGACCTAACATATATAAGGAACTTATTATGTGCCAGGATGAGGCAATGGTGGTTCAGTGGTAGAGTTCTCACCTTCCATGCATGAGACCCAGGTTTGATTCCTGGCCAATGCACCTCATGTGTAGCCATCACCATCTGTCAGTAGAGGCTTGCATGCTGCTATGATGCTGAACAGATTTCAGCAGAGCTTCCAGACTGACAGACTAGTAAGAACTGCCTGGTGATCCACTTTCAACAATCAGCCAATGAAAACCCTGTGGATCACAACTGTCCATTATATATGGGGTTGCCATGAGTCAGGGACCCATTCAATTGATTCAACTGACAACAACAGTGTGTCAGAACTTCCAATGTATTATCCAATTCTCAAGACATCCCTAAGAGTAGGATGATTTCATCGCCTGAGGGAAAAACCAGCTCAAAGAGATTAGATGACTTGACCAAAGTGTCACAGCTGGTCATTAGCCAGGCTGGGAATATGTCCAGCTCTCACTGACTCTAATGCTTGTGTCCTCAAAGGCAACAAACACTATGCTACTTCTCAATGATTAACCAAAAAAATAGTGGCAGAGCAAGAAAATCTCAGCACCACCTCATGCCCATTAAATCATTTAATAAATGCTGTTAATGTTTTTTGAAGAGTGCACTATGGTCTCAGAGGTACGACCAATCACACCCAGCTAGGCTTTCCAAGGATTGCTGAGGTCCAAGCACCAATGAGGAAGACAAAGGAGAAGAGGAGAAAAGATAGATGGAAGGAGAGAGGAAGAGTGTAAAAAGAGAAAGCTGTTGGGAACAAGGCTGAGGACTGCAATTATTAACATTCTAAATGGAGTTCTGACTGCTTAAGCTTTACTTAAGAACATGCCTGACTGTATAATTACAAGGGCTTAATTTGTTTTCTTTTCTGCACAATAAATAAGGAGCACACGGTTGCTCTTTGCAAATATCGCCATTCCTGAAGCAGGCAGAGGCTCCTGAGTACAGAAGACAGCTGGCGCAGAAAGGGGTAGCCCCAGTGTCTCCTGGAGGAGGTGGGCTGCCCACACTGTGGGGGCACAGCTGAGCTTCCCAAATGTAGGTCAGGGCAAGAGCACCAAGGTGCCATTTTACTCTTGGATGGAGGCACTGGGGTGAGTAATGAGTGGGTGATGAGGTCATTCTCCCTAATCCTGTGAGGACTTGGTTCTGAGAGGCACTGACACAGTATGAAACAAGGCTCAACTCATATCACAGAGGTTGTTCAGTCTCTCAAAGGCACAATTCAACTTTCTATTTGCCCTGTGGTTTTAGCCAGCTCAGAGGATATCTTTGCATCTGATACCTATCCATTGAGTAAAAGGGAAACAGATGATCACCCAGCCTATCCACCCAGTCATCTATTTACTCATCCACTAACACACAATTCTGCCTACCATGTACCAGAGCTTGCCCAAGATTCAGCTTTGTTGATGTTCGTTGCCACAGAGTTGGCTCCAACTCATTGTGGCCTTATGTATAACAGAACAAAACATTGTCTGGTCCTGTCCCATCTTCATGATCATTGGTATATTTGAATCCATTGTTGTGGTCATTCCACTGAAGGTTTCCCTTGTTTTTGTTAACCTTGTACTTTACCAAGTATGATGTCCTTTTCTAGCAATTAGCCTTTCCTAATGATGTGTCCAAAGTAAGAGAGTCAAAGTCTCTAGTTGTATTTCTTCTAAGACTAATTTGTTCATTCTTCTGCATAATGTGGTAAAGGAAAGAAGGTTAGTGCTTTTTCTGCAAAAAGTTTTCAGTCCAATAGGGAAGATGGAAATCACTTAATCACATGACTATATAATTACACTTATAATTATTAAAACCAAATGTATACTTATTGGGATAAGTACAATAAAAGGAAAGAAGAGGGACCTAAAAGAGTGGCAGAGGAATAGCTCCTATGGGAGAGGAAGGACCATGGATGGTTTCAACTGACCCTTGAGCTGAAACTTGAATACTCATTGCTATTAAGTCAATTCTGACTCACAGAAATTATGAAAGAAAGAATAGAACTGCCCTATGGGGTTTCCAAGACTGTAATCTTTATGGAAGCAGACTGCAATATCATTTTCCCAAGGAGCAGCTGGTGTGTTCTCACTGCCGATGCTTCAGTTAGCAGCCAAGCACTTAACCATTGCAATACCAGGGCTCCTTGAAACTTGATGTTAGGTGCCATTGAGTCAATTCCAATTCATAGCAACCCTATATACAGAGTAGAACTGCCCCATAGGGTTTCCTAGGCTGTAATCTTTTCAAGGGCAGATTGTCAGGTCTTTTCTCCTGTGGAGTGGCTGGTGGCTTCAAACCACCAACCTTTTGATTAGCACCCAAGTGCTTAACTATTGCATCACTAGGGATCCTTTTAAAACTTGAACAGCAGGCACTATATAGAGTTGGAAGCTGAATAGAAGATTTTTGGACTGAGGGAACAGCGCAAGCAAAGGCCAGAAGTGAGTGGTACACAGCACGTTGGAGGTGCTGAGAGGAGCACAGTGTAGGCAAGCAGAGAGCCTGAAAGGAGATACCATGGGGGACGTGGGCAAAGGACTGGTGGGATCAATCCTGAGGCTGGTCTCACATCTCTCCCACCTGGTTCCTACCCTCCAGGTCTCTGGATAGGTTGCACACTCATTGACAACAGCAAGAAGTCTGGCTCTTGTCCCATGAGCATCAGAGGCACATTTAGGAGTGGTGTGATCAGACTGAAATATTTAGAAAAGCTCTTTACCAGATGCATGGAAAATGAATATGGTGAGGAGTGGGAGCTATTGAGAGAACCCTCAGGATGTACTGGCCTTTAGGAACCTGTAAAAGAGACTGGGGCCCTTGGTGAAGAAGTACCAAGACCTCCCTCTGGAAGGTGTAGAGGCATCAGACTCCTGCAGTTTGAAAGTCAAAGGGCATAAAATGGAGGGCCCACCAGCCACTCCTTGGAAGGAAGGTTGGGCAATCTACTTCCATAGTGATACTGCCTTGGAAACCCTGTGGATGAGGATGCAATGAGTCAGGTCCGACTCCACAGCAGTGAGGTTTTTTTTTTTTTTAGTCCTTCTGCAGCCTTGAACCTCCCTTCAGCACAGATTGTCCCTGACATGAACAGCTCCTCAAAGCATTATTGTCTTAGTGAGAGGATTCTCAGGTCATGGACTGACCTAGGAGACAGGGTGGCTGAAAAGAAAGATTCTATTCTGTGCTACCTACTTTGGGGGCCACAGGGCAGGATGATTCCAGGTTCAGCCTGATTCCAGGTTCAGCGGGGATCCTGGGATCCCACAAACGTGCCATAGTTTCTCTTTCACACAACACACACACACACACACACACCAGCCTCTGGGCATTCAGTATATGGTTCCTCTGCCAGGAACAGCCCTCACCAGGCCCACCACCACCACTTCCTCCCCCCACCTTCAGGTTTCAAATACTCATCACCCCAGGAAGCCTATCCTGCCACAATCCTTCCCTCCCCATGGATACATTCCCTAACTTTGCTAGGTGCTCCCAAAGATCCCTGAGTACTCATCACATTGTACAGTAATTGTACTTTGTCTCTTTGTTTCCTTCCAGTGCCCCCAGACTATCTCACTAAAGCCAAAGACCCAAACATAATTCACCTTTTCATCTTTGCCTGGGATAGAATAAGACCTCAATAAATTGTCTTAGAGGGAAGTAAAGGATTCATATCTCAGGAAAGCATCCTATGACTTGAAGAACCATTGTGAGTAGACTTTAAGGCACAAAAACGACAATGATTAAATGCCAGGCTCAGGAGAGAGGGGGTGTTTGTCTCAGGGGATGAGGCTGATATCATTTGCATCAGTATAATTCTTTTAAAAAAATCTTTAACTTGATCTTCAAATAAGACAGAATTGCATTTTCGCTTCCATTTTTAGCCAAAGCCCAAGAAGATAAAGTGATTTGGTCAAGCTTTCCAAAAGTCAAACATTTTGATGGGATTGGCTCATTGCATCCCACATCAGCATCTGCTCTTGAGCACCGAGCTCCCAAGAGCTTGACAAGGAGATTCAGAAACATAACACCATCTAAACCCACCTGAAGCATCACAGGACATAGCAGCCCCTAAGTATCCTGTCAGATGCTCAGGTTCTACACTTGTCAAAGTTCTTTCCCAACATCATTCACTCAATCCTCACAACTGATAACCCTATGGGGTGCAGGTGATGACAACAGAATTGGACTCATGTTAAAGATGAGGAAACAGAAGTAGTAAGGAGATGGTCACCTGCTAGTTATCTAAAGGAGACAGGTCTGCACGATTAATACTTCCTTGTAACAACATGCTGATCATCACCAGGACACAAGGGCAGCAAGAGAACCAGGCATCTGCACCTTTGGGGCTTGGGCTCTGAAGACTGGATGCTGAGGACCTCATGCAGGTTCCCATCCTACCAGGGCCCTCATCACTCTGGAATTCAAATGAGCTGAGATGACACCTAACTCAATGCCAGGTAACTCCAGTTGGAAGAAAGGACCCCAGCTCAGTCAAGACGGATATAGTCCCATCCAAATAGACCATCATCTTGCAGAGAAAGACAGAGTCCATGAAGAGTATGTGAGTGCCTCTTGAGAATTCAAACCCTTCTGTCTGAACAAACTGACATTTTATCAGAGGCAAACAGGATGGGAGTAATTCTGGGAAGAAGCTTCAAGATCATGAAAAAATCTCAAGGCTCAACGAAATTTTAAAAAATGCAGATGTAAATTCTAAGGTGGAAAGATAGCCAAAATCAAGGAGAAACATCTGCTTAGAAAAAGGAGCAGGACTCAGGGCTGAAGTAGGCATCAATGGGTGCTTAGGGGTCCTGGAAGCCTAGGAAGGGCTCTGCTGGCCTCCAGCCAGCTCTCCAAGACAACTTTCCCACTGCTTTGTTCATTGGGCTTCTGGTATCCCTATAGACTGGGTCAGAATTTCTCCAGAGTCTCAGAATCCCAGAGAAGTCCCACATCCACCTGTTCAGTACTTGGGCTTCTGGGTCCCTTTAACATGAGCCAACCTTTGAAACAGCTGCCAGAGAGGAAAATGTAGCATTTATAGTGCTCTGGTAGCATAGTGGCTAAGGCACTTGACTGCTAACCAGAAGGCTGGCAGTTCAAATCCACCAGCCACTCCTCAGAAGGAAGATGGGGCAATCTACTTCTGTAGTGATACTGCCTCAGAAACCCATGGAGGGGTCACTATGAGTCGGGTCCGACTCGATGGCACAAAACAACAAACAACAACACTATGCACAGCCAATAAAGTAGGTGCTTTATGTTCACTCTATCTTTTAATCTTCACAAAACCTCTGTGAGATGAGATGCTCTGGGTAAAGATACCAAAACCTAAAACAAAACTCACTGTGATCAAGTCAATTCTGACTCATTGTGACCCCCAGTGGTCACTGAGGCAGTAAATCTTTATGGAAGTAGATTGCCCCATCTTCCTTCCACAGAGTGGCAGGTGGGTTTGAACCACCAACCTTCTGGTTAGCAGTCAAATGCCTTAGGCACTACGCCACCGGAGCTTCATCTGGGTAAAGATATTGAGATTCAATTCCTTGGCCAAGAATACAAAGTTAAAGAGTTGGCAAAGTTGGAGTTCACAGTCTAGTCTGTCCACCTCCAAAGTGCATGCTTTCTGCACCCATTCACTTACCCCCTCATTCATTCTTTCTTCAAATATGCACTTAATATTAAGAAAACATGAGCTCTGGTGTCTTGGTTTGAACCCACAAGTGGCTCCACAGAAGAAAGATGAGACAGTCTGCTTCTGTAAAGATTTACAGCCTTGGAAACCCTATGGGGATCACTATGAGTAGGAATCAACTCAATGGCAGTGAGTTTGGTTTGGTTTTGGAATCTTTCTCACAACCAGGCAATCTGCTTCCATAAACGTTACTGTCAAGAAAACTCAATGGGGCAGTTCTTTTCTGTCATATGGGGTTGTATGAATTGGAATCAACTCCATAGTATACAACAACAGTGTTTGCCCACAAGGATACTGAACATAAGGGAGAGAGGAATAGCTTTGCAAAGGTGGATTTCAGGTCTGACTCGAACAATTTGGTGGATTTCATAGTGCATCTGGGGAGCTGCCCCCAATCTGCAGCCCATAAGGAGGTCAGCCAGGTACAGTAAATGGCTTAGCCATTCGTTTAGAGAATCCCCACCACCTGTTTTTCAGTTTGTCGTACTGTGGTGCCTTGTGTGTTGTTACGATGCCACCAGAATTTCAAATAGCAGCAAAGTCATCCATGGTAGACAGGCTACAGTAGAGCTTCCAGACTAAGAGGTAGGAAAAGAGGCCTGGAGATCTACTTCTGAAAATCAGCCAATGAAACCCTTATGAATCACAACAGAATACTGTCTGACAGAATGGTGGAAGATGAGTCCCCTAAGTTGGCAGGTCCTACGTAATAGTCATAATAATGAACTCAGACTTGCCAATGATCATGAAGATGATGCAGGACTAAGCAACATTTCATTCTGATACACATTATCTGATATACAATGTTGATAAGGCAATTGTGATGGTTAAGGTTATGCAACAACTTGGCTGGGTCATGATTCTCAGTGGTTTGGCAGATGAGGTATTCATCCCTCATGATGATCTGCTAGGAGCAGCCAATCAGTTGAAAGGCAGCTTCCTCAGAGGTGTGGCCTGCATCCAATCTATATGGATGTTCTGGCAAAGCTTCCTAGCTTTTTGCTCTATCTGAATTCTGCATCTGGCTCAGCATCATCTGACCTCTATTTCTCTGGATTTGAGCCAGCAGCCTGTGTATTGTCTGCGGACCTTGGGATTCATTAACCCCTACAGCCTGTGACCAGCAGCATGCCATCTTACCTGCTGATGATCTTGGATTTATCAGTCTCCACAACCAGCAGCCTGACATCTAACTTGATAATCTTGAATTGGTCAACCCCTGCACCTACATGAGTCAGAAGAAGCCTCCAGTCTGATGTATGACCACAGACTTGGGACTTGCTAGTCTCTACAACCATATAAGCCATTTCCTTGAGATAGTTCTCTCTCTGAGGAGCTCTGGTAGCATAGTACCTAAGGCACTTGACTGCTAACCAGAAGGCTGGTGGCTCAA
>NW_006921737.1:2294542-2305065 GCF_000298275.1 Orycteropus afer afer | reverse complement strand
AAAAAAAAAAAAAAAGAAAGTGAAGAAGACTCAAAGCACTTACTGATGAAGATCAGACTATAGCCTTCAGTATGGATTACACCTTAACACAAAGAAAACAAAAATCCTCACAACTAGGCCAATAAGCAACATCATGATAAATGGAGAAAAGATTGAAGTTGTGAAAGATTTCATTTTACTTGGATCTACAATCAATGCCCATGGAAGCAGCAGTCAAGAAATCAAACAATGTATTACATTGGACAAATCTGCTGCAAAAGACGTTTTTAAACTTTTAAAGAGCAAAGAGGTCACTTTGAAGACAAAGGTGCATCTGACCCAAGCCATGGTATTTTCAATAGCCTCACGTGTGTGTGAAATAGACAATGAATAAGGAAAACCAAAGAAGAATTGATAGATTTAAATTGTGGTGTTCAATTGTGGACAAAGAATATTGATTATACCATAGACTGCCAAAAGAACAAACAAGTCTGTCTTGGAAGAAGTACAGCCAGAATGTTCCTTAGAAGCAAGAATGGTCAGACTTCATCTCCCATACTTTGGTCATGTTGTCAGAAGGGATCAGTCCCTGGAGAAACCTACCACACTTGGTAAAGTAGAGGGTCAGAGAAAAAGGGGAAGACTCTCAACGAGATGGATTGACACAGTGGCTGCAACAATGGGCTCAATCATAGCAATGACTGTGGGGATGGCTCAGGACCCAGCAGTGTCTCCTTCTGTTGTATGCAGAGTTGTTATGGGTCAGAACCAACTCATCAGCATCTTACAACAAAATACACATAAGTTTTGCTGGTTTTGCTTCTCTAGAGAACCCAAGCTAAGACAGCAACTAACAACAACAACTAAGGACCCTTCAAATCCACAGCAATCACAATCAACAGCTGAATCACACAAGATAAATTCCACAAAGGGTAGAGGCCCCTCAGGACCAAGGCAAGTCCCAAGAGACAAAGACGTTAACCAGGAATAAAAGGCACTTTCAGAAATCCAACAAGAAAAAATAAGAGAGAAAAAGACATGAAACTGCAGTCTGCTAAGAAATGAGGAGGGACAAAAATTAGTGATGACTCCAAAATAGCCAAGAGAACAAACTCATTTTCTAAATATGTCTTTAACAAGAAAAATGGGAGGAAAAAGATGTGGATAAATGGTAATAATGAAGCTTTACCAAAAAAAAAAAAAAAAACACTGCTGTCAAGTCAATTCCAATTCGTAGCAACCCTACAGGACAGAGGAGAACTGCCTCATAGGATTTCCAAGGCTGTAAATTTTTACAGAAGCAGACTGCCTCATCTTTTTCCCACAAAGCTGGTGGGTTCACACCACTGACCTTTTGGTTAGCAGTCAAGCATTTTAACCACCACACCACCAAAACTCCTAATGAAGCCTTTCTCACTACTATTGAGTGGATTCCAACTCACAGCAACCTCCATCGGGTTTCCAAGGCTTTAAATCTTTACAGAAGCAGACTGCCCCATCTTTCTTCCATGGACCAGCTGGTGGGTTCAACTACTGACCTTTTGGTTAGCTGCCAAATGCCTTAACCACCATACCAGCAGGGTACCTTAATGAAGCTGGGGTGGGGGACAGGAAGAAAAACAAAATCCATTGAGGATAATCAAAGCTGGAAAATATGAGCACATCATTAATCCCTAAGGAGGGGAGACACATGGCCAGGAATCCAGAGTGATTACTCAGCATTAGTCAAGTCTGTCAAAGGCAAAAGCTGACAAGGATATACAAAAACTCTTAAAGTTCAGTCTACAAGCACCTAGAGAACTGAGATACACAAATTTGGGGGGAAGGGGTGGGGAAGGGTATGTAAGGTGAGTTTGTCCCTGGTGGTGCAAACAATAAGACATTCAGCTGCTAATCAAAAGTCTGGATGTTAAAGTCCACCCAAAGGAACTTCAGAAGAAAGGCCTGGCAATCTACTTCGAAAAAAATCAGCCATTGAAAATCCTGTGGAGTACATTCCTACTCTGACCCATGTGGCATTACCTTGAGTCAGAGTCGACAGTAACTGGCTTGATCACTAGGCTCCATCCCTTCTGCTGAACACCTGCTCTGTGTGACCATCTGCTCCTAGCCCTTCTGAGCAGCAGCCAGTAGGCTATGGGGCACTGGCCACTCACCAAAGCCCTGACAGCAATGAGGCCCAAAGTGGGACTTTGTTTCAGGCACTCCCTTAGTGGTCTCCCACAGTGCTTCCCCCTAGGTGCCTCCATTCTGAGAAGCGCTGCTCTGAAGCCTGATGCCCCCCTCTACTCCTATCCAGCTAGATTCCTGACAGCTGACACCAGCTCAGGATGGCCCTGAGTTGGTCATGGCCAGTGAGGGTAGAGTAGAGATGTTAAGAGGACAGGTTCTGGGGCTCTACAAGCCAGCCACCTGGGATTGCCTTCTGGCTCTGAATCTGCCTCTTAGTAGCTGTGCAACCTTAGGTAAGAATGGTGTAGTGAATTACTTAATATGGCCCTTCTAGCCTAGTCTTTGTAGCTTCCATCAAATGACTGGGTGAGACTATGCAAATGTGAGGTGGTTGTGGTCCACCAAGGGAATTGGGTAGCTTTCTGATAATGTAAATGAGGTGCTTGGTACCCTTATGGGAGTGGGACCATTCAAATAAGGTGTATGGAACAAACAGCATGGGGGCTGGTCAGTTTTGCCTTTCTGCTAGCTTAAAATGAACCATCCCTGGGCTGGATCATTTTACAGATCTGGAAAAGACTAACTGGTTAAGCAGCTAATCTAAGGTCATAGCTTAGAGTAGAGAAAGAGTCAGGAGACTGAAAGGTGCGTGCATCCAGCACTATTACAGGCAAATAGTGCCTCTCACAACTAAGAACCAGTCCAGAAACTAAGACCCTCCCCACACTCATGTGGGCCAAAGACCAGCATTTTCAACCTTCCTGGCCATCGCCCACACCACCACTACATACAGCCCTGACACCAAGCTCCTCAAATCATTAGATCTGCAAAAATCCTACTCCACTGACAAACTGCTCCATTTCCAAATCCTATTCCACTGACATTTCTTTCACGCTTTACCTGATAACCAGATTCAATGGCCTGGAAACACAAGCATGTGTCTAGATGGCTTCAGGATGAAGTCTAAGAGGGAAAAGGGCAGGAGCCACTGTGCTATAAGTAGGTCCTCAACCAACCTAAACCCATACCTCCTCCAAAGCCCAACCCAACTGCCACCTCCTCCACGAAGACTTCTAAGCAACTCAAGCCCATCTTGGATCAACCATTATACTCAGAGTCTGCCCAGTGGCTTTTTGCTGGTGCAGTGTGGTAAATTACTTTGTGTGGCTTTTCTACCCATAACTCTTTGTAAACTCTGAGGTGCAATTTGCCATGAGCAACTGAGGAGCTCCTGATTGCTGAAGTTGTCCACCTGGAGTATTTCTGTTGGGAGTGGCACAAAGTTCTGGAAGGTTCCCACTCTCTCTCTCAGGTGTTTAGAATTCTGATGTTATGATTGGTTGGTTTGGCCACTCTGCTGGGCTCAAAAGGAGGCCTCTTAGAGGCAGAACTCTCTCTGACTGCTGGCTGAGGAAGGACATGCTCCTGAGAGACATACACTGCTGGGAAAGAGATGCAAGAGACACGTATTGCTGAGTGAAACACCAAGGGACATGCACTGCTGGGAGAGAGACTGTGAGAGACTGTTGGCTGAGAGACAGCGGGCTGGGAGAGAGACTGAGCGTTTTTCCTGAATTTGAATTGTAGCCTGGTGCTTCCCTAATAAACCCCATAATCTGTGAGTTCTGTGTGGCCATTGCAGTGAATTATCAAACCCAGGAGAGAGGTGGTGGGTGCTTTGGGAGGAATGGTTGCCAAGAGGGCAGCAGCATGTCTGGCCTTGCAGTAATAGGCCTTGGGCTACTTATGGTGATTCTGTCTTCCTCTTGTAGGGTTAGAGGAAGTCAGAACACGTGGCCTCCCTGCCTGCTGGCTTGTGCTGAAAGACACCGGAGACTCTCAACTAGTTGTTAGTGTCCCAATGGTATGGTGTATGTCATAAATAACCCACAACCTCTACTGAAGAACTACCACATGCATATGCTTTCCTAAAACACATAAAAATTGGAGCAAGTTGAAAGTTAACCCTACAGTAACATCCCTCTCTGTTACATGTGCTGTAAGACCATTTCTTAAGAAGAAGAGAAAGGAAGAGGGTGACAGTTAAGATACCAGAAGTTATTATACATCCAGGGGCCTGTTTATACTATGTACTGGCTACAGCCACTGTCATTCTTGGTCTACCTTTTTTGTTTTTTACCACAGCTAAATTTATTTCTCTCTCACACCACATGTCCACAGAGAGTCAGTTGTGGCTCTGCTCCTTGTCATATCCCCAGTGAGACTCAGGCTAATGGAGCAACCTCTATATAGACAGAAGGGAGACATGGCAGGCCACAACCTGGCTTCAAAAGTTTCTGCTAAGAAATGACATGGGTCCCTCCAGATAGCTATTTTTTGTTTGTTTAAATATTTAAATAAATACGTGATAGATATTATATTTATAGTGGTAATGAATAAATACTATAAAATATCTAAAGAAATATATGAAAATACATTTTTTTCAGTTTTATTGAAATACAATTCACATACTATGTGATTCACTCATTGAAAGTGTACAATTCAAGAGTTTTTTGTAGACTCACAGAGTTATGCAACCATGACCACAGTTAAGTTTAGAACGATGTAATCACCCAATAAAGAAACTCTATGCCCATTAGATTCCTGGTTTATCTTAATCACAGTGGAGATTATAAATTATGAAGGTATGCCTTTATGCCCATGAAAATGTAGCATATGATGAGCTATACTCATTATATGTGGAGAATTTTTTAAATGACTAAAGCCTACTAGGTGTGAACCACACATGTCAGCCACTACACTCCTCTCTCTGTGAGATCCTCAGAAAGCATTTTAATCCAGGGTCCTGGGGAAGCCTGTAAACCCCTGGAAGTATGTGAGAAATGTTATGTATGTGTGTTTGGGGCTTCTCCTTGGCTTGTCCGTACCAAAAGATTAAATACAGGATTAAATACACATGGAACCACTGTCCTTCTGGCTTTGTCAAGGCTCTATGTCCCAAAGACATGGGAAGCTTTTGGGAAACAGAAACCACGTCTTACACATCAGTAAATTCCCTGCAGCACACAGCATCTTGGGGAAACACAGAAGACTCTTAATATCTACATCTCTACACATTAATTCAGCTGCATATTCAGAGGATGACTGTCACACTGTCACCTAAAGAATAATAACAATAACAGTTAACATTTATTCAGTTCTCAACACTACATATGTATTAACCCATTTAATCTTGCCAACAGCCATATTATCCCCATTTGTCCAATGAGGACACTGAGGCACAGAGATGTCAAGTAACTCAGCCAAGGTACACTGATATAAATGACAAAGGCAGAATTTGAATGCCTAAGGCATTTGATTGCTAACCAGAAGGCTGGCAGTTCAAACCCACCAGCCACTCCTCAGAAGGAAGGTTGAGCAATCTACTACCATAATGATACTGCCTCCAAAACCCAAGGAGGGGTCACTATGAGTCGGATCTGACTTGACGGCAGTGAGTTTTTGGTTATTGTATTGCCAGAACACATGCTGTTAACCACTCATCCACATAACCAAATTAGTGATGGGAGGCAATAATAGCTCAAGCACCAGGTTTGATAGAAGCTTCCGAGCACATAGAGTTTATATGAAGGAAGCTCTGAGATGAATTGCCATCATTGTACATTATTGCATGGCATTTCTGCAGGGCAATCTTGTGATATAATTCTATACTATGTATACTTACACAGTCTTATAATATAATGATCTTTGCATATTCTATCTGCCCATATGTCCTTTCCTTTAAAAATGAGTATAATAGTTTCTGCCATACACCAAGTCTGAGGAGCTCTGATTAGGCAGGGCCTAAGGAAAGTAGACAGGATGATATAGTGGAAAGAATGTCTAACTGGAAGCACCAAGATCTAGGTTCTAGTGCTGGCCTAGCTCTTACTCTTGGGCAGAATTTTTCCCTCATCTTGATGTCCATCCTCTCATCCATGGAATGAGCAAGTTCGACTAGATTTCTTTGGTCAATCGACAAATAACTACTAACCACTTGCTATGTGGCCAGTATTGTTCTAAGTGCTAAAGATACAGTAGTGACAAGCACAGACAAAGTCCTGCTCCATGGAAGTGTACATTCTAGTGGGGGACACAGATAATAAACTGTTAAACAAATAACTGAATGAGATATGTCCAGTATCTCAGACAGCCAATAGTGATAAGGGCCAGGAAAATGATTAAGCTACATAGCATAGTAAAAAGTCACAAGTTGGTAGGGAGAAGAAAGGCCACTTAGTTGGGTGGTCAGAGAAGACCTTGCTAAAAAAGTAACATTATAGTGAATGGGGCCAGACATGCAGATCTGGGGACAGAGTATTCAGACGAGTTGGATGGATCAGCAAGCAGAAAAGCCCAAGATGGGAATGAGACTGGTATGAGGAAGGATTTGAAAGATGGTTCCTAAGGCTGCAGCACAGAGAGAAAGAGGAAAAGCAGAGAAAATTAGTCAGAGAGAGAGATAGGAACAAAATCCATTTGAAACTTGTGTCATGGTAAGGGGTTTCTTTCTTTCTTTATTCCTTGTTTTCAGTTTAACATTTTATTGTGATTTAGGTTTACAGAGCAAATCAGTTTTCCACTAAAGAGTTCGTACAAACTTTGTTTCATGTCATTGATTGCAATTCCCACAATGTACCATCACCCATCCCACTTTCTCCCTGTGTTTCCCACTTCCATCCCTCCTTCTTTCCTAATCCTTCCTGCCTTCTGAACTTTGTTCTTGGTAGGGGTTTAGATTATATGGTAAGTAAAATAGGAAGTATTAAAGGGTTTTAAGTAGCAGAGTGGCACAATTAGAATTGTATATTTAAAACATTACTTTGGAAAAAAAAAAAAATCACTCTGGCAACTGTGTTGAGAATTAAATGTAGGGGATACAAGTGGAGACAAGAAAATCTAATTTAGGAAGCCAACACCATAGTCCCAGAAGAAAAGATAGTGGCTTGGTCCAAGATGATATATATGGAAAGGGAGAGAAGTGGATGGATACAAAATAATTTACACTCATTGGATTCAATGGCAGAAGAGCAGCAAGTGCAAGTAAAGGAAAGAGAAGAGTCAATGATGACCCATAAAGTTTTGGCCTAAGCGACTTGATAGATGGCTCCATTTACAAAAACAAGAAGCAATGAGGAAGAACAGACTGGAAGGGAAAGTTGGTACGAAATCAAAAATTCTGTTTTGGCCAAGTTAAATTTGACATGTATCCCACCTAGCCACCCAAGCAGAGATGTCAAATAGGTAGTAGTTTGATATATGAGTCTAAAGTTTAGGAATGGAAGCAGGGACAAGAATATAAATTTAGGAGTCTATCTCTGGGCCCCTTCTAGTTTTAACTATGTATAATTCTGTGAAATTAGAGATCAATGAGCAGAGACAAAATCATTAATAACAGAAATAATGTATAAAATATTTCATAAAGCACTGTCTTAGCACTTCCCAAGCATTATATTATTTAAGACTCAGAATAGTTCTATGAAGGAGAAAACTCCTATACTCCCTTCAAAGCTTGTGAAAGTTCAATAGTTAGCCTGAAGTCACATAGCAAGACATGGAAGATCTAGGATTTGGCCTCAGCCCTTTGTATTTCCACAGTCTATGCTCCTAACTGTTAGCTATGCAGTATTTAATGGCTACATCCTCTACATAGAACAGTGAAGAAGGTCACAAGAAGGGGACAAGTGTGCAGTGCCAATCCTTTTGGGACTGAGAGAAAAGTTTCAGTGCAGAGGTAAGGGGCAGGCAAAGAGGCAAAAGTTTACTAAAATAATATCTACACATGGTCCTGTGGGTTTCCTGGGTGATGCAAATGGTTAACATGCTCAGCTTCTAACCAAAAAGTTGGAGGTTCAAGCCAGCCAAAGGTGCCTCAGAGGGAAGGCTTGGCAATCTACTTCCAAAACTTGTTGTTATGTGCCGTCAAGTCAGACTCAACTCATAGCGACCCTTCCTTGGGTTTCCAAGGCAGTATCATTATGGAGCAGATTGTCCAACCTTCCTTCCAAAGAGTGGCTGGTGGGTTAGCAGTCAAGTGCCTTAGGCACAACATTAGCCATTGAAAACTCTACAAAGCAACACACATGTGGTCACCGGGTCAACTTGACGGCAACTGCTTTTACACATTGTCTTGAAACCCTGAATGAGGGGTTATTCCAAGGAGAAAGAGAGTTTTGTGCTTCACAGTACATAATAAATAAATTTTGACATGTTTTTACCCCAAATAATCTCAAGAGAAACGTAATGTCTGCTCAACCAGGGTACTGATAGAGGTGAGGCTCTAGCCTCTTCCCCTTTTTCTACCTGCCTAATGTTGCTTATTTTCTCTTCTTGTGAACATAATACAGTTAACACATCATGTCCAAATCAGGACACAGTGATTAGGACTGAATGAAACTTGCAGACCACAAAGCCTGGGCATCATTTTCCTCCTTCTGACTTCCACCACCAGCCCCAGCTTCCACTTCCCTGCCCATTACACTCCCAGACCAGACAGTTCAGGGCTGGCTAGTCCACCTGAAGACCAAGTGCAGGTGTGCTCACAATTGAAAGAGAAATAGCTAGGTCTGGTATCCAAGGCTTTTTCGGAAGAGTAAGAAACTGAGCACAAGGAAGAACCCACCATAACCAACTCTGTGGCTTTCAACATATGCTTTTGTCTTGCTAGAATCTTACATTAAATATTCTTGGAAACAAGTGGGCCATAGACTAATGCTTAGAAATCTTTGGCAATAAAGATATTCAGGTTGCAAAGCAACTGTTGTTATGGGATTTGACCTGAATAGGAAGAGATACAAAACAGCTCTTTGAGAATGGATGGTGCTAAATCCCCACAGGAAATAGCAGCTCTCTAATAAAACTTTAAAGACCTCCCTCCCCATAAAAAAGTTCTCTCTGTGAAAACTAGAGAAAAAGAAAGAACACTCCTGAGATGAAGGAAAGTATGTGGACTTCGCCATCAGAGGGATCCAAGTTCAAATCCTAACCACTCCACTAACTTATTATGTGAGCTTGAGGATTATGATTTCATCTGCAAAATGGGGACAAAGAAGCCCTAACTCATAGTTAACTGTGAGGAGCAAGAGAGATGGTACTTGGAAAGAAACAAGGCATAGTCATTGGTGTGGTATGTTTTCAATAAATATTAGCTTCTCCCTCTTCTCTCTGATACCATCACTTTTTATGCCCTTTTCTAAACATTGTTAGCAAAGGTAAATAAAAATTATATCACTGAAAAATACTGCCATTTCTGGCCCATAAGTTGTAGTAGAAAGAGAAGCAGACCACTTAGGAGTACTCAACCCCATCTACTCCCATAAACCAGTGTCCTGGGCTGTAAAATGAGATTGCCTATCCCCTCCATGATGATTGTAAGGATGAAATGAGATCATGTATAAGAGAGCACTCTGAAAGCCATGAAGTGCTCTAAAGATGAAAGGCAGAACCATCATTCGAATGTAGCTCATCGATAGGTGTCTTATGGGGACTCTGTTTATGGGGACCTGTTGTTGATCTAATGTACAAAATTGCCTCAGGAAAGAGCACTTAGGCCTTGAGGTACAAAACCAAAAGATGCCAAGAACATAGCCTGAGAGGTCAGCCTTGAGAGAAAAACAGAATCCACCTGATGTTGGTACCTTCCAAAACTAAGAGATGAGGTTCATAGTTATAACAAGCAGCCTTTCTTTATCCTTTTTCATGGATTAAATAGCCTTAGTTTTAGGGAATGGAATGTGTACACATGACCATAAGTTTTGTTTTTTCATTGTTTTTCCCTCCGGACAACGTTTATTCAATTTGTTTGCTTGTTTGTTTGTTTTTAATGCATTTTATTGGAATATAATTTATGTACAGTGAAATACACAAAACTAAAGTGATATGGGTCAACACATTGTTTTGGGTTTTTTTTTTGTTGTTGTTGTTGTTTTTGCAGTGTTCCCTCCCCTCCCTTCCCACCCCTGGCAACCAACAAAGAAAGTTTCCTTCCATATATAAACCTTTCCTTGACCCTCCACAACAATGAACTAATACTATATTTGTCCTTGTGTGATTGACTTATGTCACTCAGCATAACGTCCTCCAAGTTCATCCATATTTTGCAGCGTTTTGCAGACTCTACGTTACTTTTTAGTTCTGCAGAAAATTCCATTATGTGTATGTACCATAGCTTGGTCATCCACTCTCCCGCTATAAATCTTAGAGATAAGTCCCTTCCCAGATATGTAATTATCGGCAAATATGAACTTGTTGCTGTCATTTTTGTTATGGGCTTTTTCATGGTGTCAATTTCTTTGTTTCATATAACTTTCTATGCTGAGTTCGTTTTGTTTATGAATCGTATTATCACTTCCTTCATTGCTATTGTTTTAGTA
>NW_006921737.1:2259244-2293913 GCF_000298275.1 Orycteropus afer afer | reverse complement strand
GGTATATTTTGTTTGGGGTTTGTTGGATGTCCTGAATGGATATGTTTTCATCTTTCATCATACCAGGACAATTCTCTTCCAACAAATCTTTGACAATTTTCTTTGTGCCTTTATTTTTCTCTTCCTGTTCTGGAATTCTGATTACATGTAGCTTATTCCTTTTGATGGTATACCACATGAACCTTAGGCTTTCTTCATTTTGCTTTGATCTTTTTTCCAATTCATCCCTTGCCAAAGAAGTGTTCAGGTATTTCCTTTCAGTCTCACTAATTCTGTCTTCCATCGATTCAATACTGCTCCTTTGCCCATTCAATGTCTTATATATTTTGGAAAATTTAGTACTAATCTTCTAGATTTCTGTCTGTGGGTTTTGTATCATTTCTAATTTTTCATTTATTTTGTCATTTTGTTCTTGTATTGCCTTTTGAAATTGTTCTAGGGTTTTCTCTGTGTTTTCCTTGATCTGTCTCTCAATTCATTGAAGATATCTAAATATAATTCTTTTGAATTCTTTATTAGGGAGTTCCAATGCTGCATCTTCATCAGGGATGTGTTTTGGGTCTGTATCCTGGTCCCTTGTTTCTCCTGCTTTATCTTGCTTCTTTGTGTGGACTGTGATGCTCTGTTATCTCCAAAGCATTGTGATGTTTTTGTATTTATATTTAATTGGTGATTATATGTTGGAGTGACTTACCCATGATTTTCCTTTTCTTTGTTTTGTTTGTATGTTATCTATGTAAGCAGGGTACTGTGCTCCTCTATTTGCTAGTTGGCAGCACTTATACACTCACCACCTCTCTCCTTTCCTATTGTCACCCTCTCATATGTCCCTGCCAACCTTGACAAACAGAGCCCATTCTTAGGTCCCTGGAATCCAAATGAGAATGCTATCACTTTAAAGTCCAAAATGGTTGCCACTTGTAAAGATTCAAAATGGTTGCACCCTCAGTCACTTTAAATATCCAAAATGGACACTGCTTGTAAACATTCAAAATGGCTACAGAAAAGTCAACAACTCAGATTGTCTCCCTCCTTGCTGTTTCACTTCCTAGTCATAGGCCACCAGCGCAGTCATCCCTGCAGCCTTTGATGAACAGGGTTGATCTTTAGGTCAATTCTCAGGTCCCAACACCATTTGGAAATATTCAGGCTGTTGGTCCCATCAGAGTAGCTGACAGTCCACAGCTCTGACCATCTCTATACTCACTGTTTTTTGTTCCGTTTTTTCCACTAGTTGGTGCCTAATCCACTTCTGCATAGTTCCTTTCAAAGCTCAAGCCTCCAGGATTATCTTCTGTTATCTCTGTCAGTTGCTTTTTCTTTTCTTTGTTGAAGAAGGTCTGTGACGATAGTCTGCCTATTCCTCCATCTTACTGGAAGTCCTGACCGTGAGTTTTACTTCAACCTATATTAACCCTGTATTTACCCACTAATGGTAGGCGAACTTTTAGAGTATTCTGAAACTCTGTCCCTTCTCTGTTATGCATAACTGATTAAACTCTTTCTTCTCTCTTCTCTTGGTGTGACTGAATTGACTCTGCATCGCTTCAGACACAAGCCCACATTTTGGGTAACACTGTCTTGGTTACTCAGTACTGCTGTAACAAAAATATCCTTAGTGGAAGGCTTTAAAAGAGAAAATTATCATCTCACAGTTTAGGAGGCCAGAAAATTCAGGGCACTGGCTCCAGGGGAAGAGTCTCTCTGTTTGCTTTGAGGGAAAATCCTTTTCTCAACTTCTCTAGCATTCTTCTCTGTATTCTTCAGTTCCTTGGTGGTATTCATTCACATGGCATCAATATTTCCCCTTTTGTGCTTTCCTGCTTTTGTGCCTAATCTTTTCTTTTTATATCACAAAGTGCTTATTAGGCTTAAGATACAACCTACAGGTCTCCGAAACAGAACAAAAAAAATCCTATTCCCAAATGGGGATCATGCCCACAGGTATAGGGATCAGGACTCCAACACACATTTGGGGGAGTACAGCTCAACCCATAAGAGGACTCCGGACTGTGGAGACCAGGTCTGAATGTGGGCCACACCTAAGAACAGAAGCTCCATCAAGGGAGAGATGAGCAGCCACAGAGGCGGGGCACAGAGAACTTGGGCAACAATCCAATTTCAACCACGTTGGTGGAATGTGGCCTTGAATGAAATGGCACATAGGAAAACTTGGGTCTTATCTGAAACTAACTACATTGACAGAGGGGTGTGCATAGAGTCTAGAGCAAGAGGGGTTAGATGGAGAGAATTTGTCAGGATTATTTAATCAGTATCCAAGGAGGAAAGACATCAGAGATGGCAGACAGGAGTGTTCCATCACTGAAGAGATGGATTGCTTTGGGGGACAGGAGTGTAGCTTTGCCAGAACAAAGTAGTGGCCATAATAAAATACTCATCAAAGGCACTCAGTTCTCCCACTTGGGTTCTATTGTTATTACCAACAATGATAACAGTAATTACTATCATTCTGAGCAACTGTCATTTCTGAACTCTTGGCCAGGTGCTGGGCTAAATCTATATGTGCTCCTATTGTTTAATCTTTAAAGGAGCTCTAGTGGCTCTGTGGTGAAGGCATTGAACTGCTAATCAAAAGATGGGTAGTTTAAACCCACAGGAGAAAGATGAGGCAGTCTGCTTCCATAAAGATTTACAGCCTTGAAAACCCTATGGGGATTGCTATGAGTTGGAATCAACTCAGTGGCAGTGGGTTTTGTTTAATCTTTACCACATTTCATTCATAGACTAAAAACTCTCACTCACTGCTGTGGAGTCGGATCCAACTCATAGAGACCCATCCTTGGGTTTCTAAGGCAGTATCACTACGGAAGTAGATTGCCCAATCTTCCTTCTGAGGAGTGGCTGGTGGGTTTGAACTTCCAGACTTCTGGTTAGCAGTCAAATGCCTTAGGCACTATGGCACCAGATCTCCTATCCATAGAATCAAAAACAAACTCACTGCCATCTAGTTGGTCCCGACTCATAGTGACCCCTCCTTGGGTTTTGGAGGCAGTATCTCTACAGATGTCAATTTCCCAGACTTCCTTCTGAGGAGTGGTTGGTGGGTTTGAACCACCAGCCTTCTGGTTAGCAGTCAAATGTCTTACCCATTTTACAGATTAGCAAATATCTATTTTAATTATCAAGAAGCTGTGGTGACTGCTAACCAAAAGTGTTTGGCTGCAACCAAAAGGTCAGTAATTCAAACCCATCAGCCACTCTGCAGGTGAAAGATGAGGCACCCTATATCCATAAAGAGTTATAGCCTTGGGAAAACCCCATGGGACAATTGTACCTGTGCTATAGAGTCACTATGAGTCAGAATCGATACAATGGGAAAAAGTTTGGTTTTGGATGTCTTTCTCATGAATGATAGTGGAAGTCCTTATCTTATTTCTGACTTTAATGGGAATCTTTCTGGTATTTTACATTAAGTTGTGCTAGGAGCTCTGGTGGCATAGTGGTTAAAGCATTTGACTGTTAACTGAAAGGCTGGTGGGTCAAACCTACCAGCTACTCCACTAGAGAAAGATGAGGCTGTTTGCTTCCATAAAGATTTACAGCCTTGGAAATCCTATGAGGCACTTCTACTTTGTCCTATGGGGGCACTATGAGTCAGAATCGAGTCAATGGCAGTGAGTTTATTCTCATTATTGCAGTCCTCGGGTGGTTAACACATTCATCTGCTAACTGAAAGGTCAGAGGTTCAATCCACACAGAGCATCTCAGAAGAAAGGCTGGGTAACCTACTTTCAAAAAGTCAGCCACTGCAAACCCTATGGAGCACAGTTCTACTCAGACACACATGGGGTTGTCATGAGTCAGAGTTGACTTGATGGCAACTGGCTTAACTAGATTCCAATGATCAATTTGGTTTCCCCAAATCCTTTTGGATCAGAGGACAGATAATGAAAAGCAAGAAGGTTCCAGTCCCTCAAAAAGGATTTTCCTTGATGTATATTGATCAACATTTCATTCTTCACATTCAATAAAAGATAAAGAAAACTGAACTAGCCAGGAGGAGATGGTAAATCACTCATAAACTTCAAAGTAGGACCCAAGAGTTCTAATCTGCAGCCTCCTTTAGGGCAGACAATTTGGCCTTAACACTGCCGGTTAATTTTCTGGCAATAGGAAGAAAAACACTGACTAATGCAATAGCAGCTTAGGAGTGGGGACAATTCAATCAATCAGAAGGCTTGGGCGACTTGACATCTGCACCCTGGGTAATGATTTCACTTCCTGCTTCTTATTCTGTACAGAGGGGAAAAGAAAAGACTTCTCAGCCATCACCCTAAAAAAAATTTGAAAAGCCATCAAGCCAGGGCTCAGCAATTAGTGTTGGAGTAAGTGATCATCTTGTGATTGCTCAGCTGGGGCCTGAAGACTTGTAAATGCATTAAGAGGACAGAAATAGAAGATGTTGTGAGAGAGCAGAGAAACCTGGTCCATTTGCCAGGAGAAAATGTCCCAGAGCTGCCGGGAAATTCACTCAATCAGGATTTGGGGTGTGTCTTCATAAATGGGAAAAGTTTAATAAATAAAATCCCATTGTGGAAGCCAGTGTATATGGTCTGTCCTCTTGGCTCTTCTCTTTGTGGAGCACAGGCTTCTCAGGAAGCCCCTCAGTGCCCCTCAGAGTCTACAGTCGCCATCCTTCTTGTGTCAAGCTGAGCACCCCAACTCACCCCCAGTCTGTGGCTAGGCTCAAAGTGGGGAGCATTTTTCTCATAGTGGTTGCACTTACAGTGACCTGACCTTCTCTCTCCTGACCCCCTCCTGGCCAACAGCAAGCACTACCACAAGAGTTGGACAAAGTGTCCACAAGAAAACAGAGCCCAAGGTCATGTCATGAGTCCAGGAGAAAATGGGCCCAAAGACATGAGTCCAGGAGAAAACAGGGCTCAAGGTTATGTGCCCAGGAGAAAACAGAGCCTAACATCATGAGTCCAGGAGAAAACAGCATCCAAGGTCATAAGTCTAGGAGGAAACAGGGCCCAAGGTTATGAGTCCAGGATGAAACAGGGTCATCATGGCCAGGCTCTCTGGTATCTAATCCAGCCAGGCACTGGCCTCTCTTGTCCCCAAAGCCTTGGGACTCTTGCAAAGCCCCATCAGCCTCCATTGATCCCACCCAGCAGACCAGATCATCCCCAAAGAGACAGTAGGTCACAGCCCAGCTCTAGGGGGGTCTCTAATGTAACCCAAAGACACATTCTGATACAATCACTTCAAAGACACTCATAGCCTGAGATACAATCCTGCTCACACTCTTGTGGCCTGTAGAAAAAGGGTAGGTCCCAAAGGCCTCTCAATGTCCCTGAGTAATTGCAATTGACACAAAGCCCTGGCGGGGGACAGAGCTTCTCCCACGTTGGCAGCTTCCCTCCCCTAAATATAACCTAGACCACAAACTCTGTGTGCCATATTCTGCCCATGGAGGGGTACTGTTTGGCTTGTGGAGTTGAGGGATCCTGTTTTTACTTGCTAATACTTAAAACTTGGGTGGTTTCCCTGGATTTCCAGTGCTTCTTACAAAAACAGCAGATCTGGCAACAGCAGCACGACTCCTACACGGCAGCCATCAGCTGGACCTGCTTACTGGCTGCCCCCTTTAGAGGGGACATGTGGTCTCCAACCTCCCCAGTCCCCACCTGGTCCGCTGTGGCTACTTGGCTTTGTGACCTTTAAATGAGCTACAATGAAAAGGGAGACTTCTCAGATGTCAAAAGCCCCCTTCCCTAGGATATTTTAGAGTGAAACTCAAATCCCCAATAAAATAAACACCTGAAACATCTGGTCCAAGGCCCTGCCCTGGTCCCCACTACACCAGCTGCAAAGAACACCTGTCAGGAGGACCCTATCACAGAGGCTAAACAGGGCAAGGGGACAACAGCTAAATTAGACAGTTGAAGGGAGGTCTCTGTCTCCTGTAGTTAACAACTCTGGCCCTGAGTAATGGCCATAGAGCTTTCTATCTGCAGAGGGAGGAAAGATAGTTCAACACAAAGCAGAGGTGGTCACACTGATAAACAAATATTTATACAGCTCATGTTATGTGCTTAAGAAAAGACACAGAAGCTGAGGGTGAGGTCAGGATCTCCCAAAGTGAAGCAGCTGCCCCACCTGATTCTCCAAGATCCCTTCCCTGTCCCTTCTGACCCACCCTCCATTTGCCAATAGCTTCCCATGGATGCTCTACCTCTTAATAGAAGATTCTCATCCAGCTGGTCTGTCCTGCCATATTCAAATGCAAAGTGACTTAACCAGAAAAACTCTCAAGTGGCCAAAGAAGTTTTGTGTACATTATTCTTCCATCTTTCTCCTAATATGGGAGATGCTAGAGGTCACATGTTTGTAGGTGGGAATTCCCATGTGTGTGTGTGCACATGTGCATGTACACACACACACAGGTGCATGTGTTTTCCTCACCCCATTTCCCTGCCCATGTCTGATTGAGGGAATGGCCTCCTCAGGGGTTGACTCTTGCTCCTGAGATGCAAGAGACCCCACCATCCTACCTGGCTCCTTCAGGATCTCAGCAGTTTGGGAGCAAGCCTCATGGATGTCCAAGGGGGCTGCCATCCTAGAAGAAGAGTTGAGGCAAACAACAATCTCCTCCCCTAAGGGTGCAGTAGCTTGGCATCTTTCCTGATTGCTCATCCTCAGCTCCATTTCATGCCCAGCCCCTCCCCAGAAAAGAGCTGCCCTCCAAGTGAACTCCATGGTCTATCGCTCTACACAAGGCATCAAGTTCATGTTATTCTATCCCCACTAGATCTAGCCAGAGCCAACCCCTAAGAAGGCCAATACACCAATCAGACATGGCAGGTAGGGTGAGGGGTGGGAGGGAAGATGGAATAAGGGAGGCAGAGACAGACAGCAATTCCCATCCATAGCCATGTGACCTCCAACTTTTCGTTAACAAAGCTGTGTGACCTTATACAGGTGTTTTCACTTCTCTGAGCTCTTCTCCTTTGAACCTAGAATCTATTTAGACATAACACTTAGCCTAACCTTTTTTTTTCCCTCCTCCTTCTAGCTCCTTACCTCCCCACACACACTTATGAACCCAAAACTAGTCTCAAAACCAAAATCAAACCCACTGCAATTAAGTCAATTCTGACCATAGCAACCTTAAAGGAAGGGTAGAATTGTGCCACAGGGCTTCCAAGGCTATAACTCCTCACAGACAGTCTCATCTTTCTTCTGTGGAGTGGCAGAAAGCTTTGAATCGCTGACATTTTGGTTAGCAGTCAAACGCCTTAACATTGCACCACCAGAGCTCCTAAAAGTGCAGTATTCACATTTGTCAATGGAATTTCCTATGATTAACATCCCCATAAAACTGCATATTAAATCATGGAAAGTAAGCAAACTCAGGAGTTAGGAAACCTGGAATCTAAGCCCTGGTCCTCAACTTTTTCTTCTGAAAGGAACTTTTTTTTTTTTTTTTTTTTAAAAAAAAAAAGCAACAATATAGGTCAGAGTAGAACAGCCCTATAGGGTTTCAAGGCAGTAATCTTTACTAAAACAGATTGCCACATCTTTCTCTCACAAAATAGCTGGCAGGTTCAAACCTCTGACCCTTCCGTTAGCAGCTGCACACTTAACAACTGCACCACCAGTGCTCCTTGATAGGAACCTTAAAGATCATCAAATCCAAAATCTTCATTTTAAGAGGCAAAATCAAATGCCCAGAGAAGTTAAGGGATTTGCCCAAGGACACACAGTGGAAAAGCCAAGCCTAGAACTCAGGTCTCCAACTTTATTGCCTAGGATTCTCTCTCTTCCCCCCATCACTCCCCACTCCTGCATCCCAGGACCAGCTCTACTCACATATAGCGCAAGTGGGGATTCTTGGCAAAGGCTCTGGGTTGGATGCTCCGAAGTCCTGAGTTCTTGATGGTCCTGGAGAGAGAACAGAAGAGAGTAAGCAGAGCTCGGGCAGAGGGACATTGCTCCAGACTGAGGTTGACAAGGGGTCAGGTCTTCATCTGTAGTCATCACAAGGACCTGACTGGTAGCCCTGGACTGTTGGGCCCGCAGGGGTCTCAGTCGGGCTTCAGATGAGGGCTGGCAGGGTTGAGGAGACAGTTATCCTGACCAGTAGAAAAGAACGGGAACTCCTGGCTCAAGAATCTAACACCACAGAGATGCCACCCCCTTAGTGCCTCCTCCCTTCTCCCCTCCCCAAAGCCAATATCACATAACTCCAAAGGACGGAGGTGCTGGGACATTTAGTCCTCTATGGGGACCATCCAGCCAAGCATAGGGCTAAAATATTGGAGTCAGGGGACCTGGGTTCAGATCCTGCCTCCTAACTACAGGTTGTGACTTCATGCAATGTAAGAGCATGAAGAGAGGAACTTTGAAGCCTCTGACATTCCCTAAGTGGGTGCCCTCATTCGACCCAAAGAGAGGAAGCCCAAGGGGGAAAGGGAAGGCAGCAGCCATGCAGCATCCACCACCTGAGCATGGGCCTCCCGCAAGACTTGTGCACTCACAGCTTTTGGAGTCCGGTGTAGAGCTCCATGTCCACGGCGTTGAGTGTGTGCAGATTGCGCCAGTTCTCTATGTGTCTGCAGGGGAGGAGGAAAGGCAAGGGTTCTGGTCAGCTGGAGACAATGGGAAAGGGGCTGGTTTCAGAGCCAAAGGGACCTGGGTTTGAATCCTGCATCCACCAAATACAATGCAAGCCTTCCAACGAGTCACCAAATATCTTTGAATCTGTTTCTTCATTACCGTGTTGAGATCCATACCATCTGCCTGACCGAATGGCTGTGAGAATTAAGTAGACTCGTTAACCTCCCTAGGCCTCTGTTTCTTCATTTGTAAAAGGAGAGTGTTGCACTAGATCAGCAGTTTCTCCCCTTTTCATCACACAGATCTCTTTTAGAACTATCCCCCAAGGTACACCATGTTTAAAGGGCTTTTTGTCTAGCAAGCACAATGCATTTATTAAGTAATAATTAATTCATCTTCTCAGATTTATTAATCAAAGATATAAATCACTGTTAACCAGAGCTTTTTATCAACAGACACAAATCAAGGTTAACTCACTCAGAATACAATCAAGCCAAAAGCAAAGAAACGTGAAGGTTCTCTTAGCATAAGAAGGCTTGTAATGGGGATAAGTTTGGCTTCCATTAGTTCTTTTGATGTTGGAAAAAAAAAAAAAGCCAGGAATAAGCATTCCCCATAACTGTTTTGGGGGTCCACAGGTTGAAAACCATTAGACTATTGATTACAAAGGCCCTTTCCAGCTCTAAAGCTGTGGAAAGATCACTATTCACCTGCTGCTAAACAGTGGTCATTCCAATTCATGGAGACCCCATGTGTGTCAGAGTAAAACTACACTATTCCATAGAGTTTTCAATGGCTGCTTTCTGGGAAGTAGATGTCCAGGCCTTTCTTCCGAGGTGTCCCTGGGTGGACTCAAGCCTCCAACCTTTCTGTTAGCAAACGAGCACATGAACCATTTGCAGCACCCAGTGACTTGCAGCACCAAAGGGTCTCAGGAAAAGGCTCCCATTACCCATTCCCACCAGGAGTTCATGGGTGCCTCAAACAGTTCAGCAATTAACTACTAACCAAAAGGCTGGTGGTTCAAAGCCACCCACAGATGCCTTAGAAGACAGGCCTGGCAATCTACTTCCAAAAGATCACACCTTTGAAAACCCTATGGATCTACTCTTCACACAATAGGTCTCTGTAAGTCAGAATCAACTCAACAGCAACTAAGAACATCTACAACAACCACCCACCCCACCAGACCAGGAATTGATTCTCTGGTACCCAAGAGATCTAAGTACCCATTTAGTGATAAGTACAGAGAAGTGACAGCGCACCCTGGGACAGAGCTATCCAAGACACACTCAGGGCCAGAAAAGTGAGTATCATCTTCCCCAGACATCCCCTCCCCAACCCCACCACCATCTGCCACTAAGCTGAGCCAGAGCCAAGAAGGCAGCAGGGCTGCGGCTGACAGGGCTCTGGAATCATTTCAGAGCCGCACAGGGACAGGTATACCAACAGCCCATTTTGTCCACCATTCCCTCACAGTCCCTAATGAAAAACAGGGACACTGGCATTTGCACAGAACATAAAAGCAGGTGGTCAGGTTGACACTGAATTCCAATTCCCAGGTGTGCCCTGAAAGCTTTATGGTTCCAGGCAGTTTGTTTGGTGTGGTCCCACCAGGGCAGGGACACTGGCTCTATTTCAGATGAGAAGGAAGGCCAGAAGGAGTAGAACTGTCTGGGCCAGTGGGTGTCCCCAAGGTATTCCCTGGGCCATCAGTCCATGTAGATACTCAAGCTGATCACTGTGTCCATACAGAGGACCAGAGAACATAGTGTCATACAAGGATCTGCTCTGAACAAGTGGCTATAAATTCAATTTTTAAAATAAATGAAATCATTTTTCTCAACACACACTAGAATTCCATAAATGTGTTTTTATTATGGATAAGTTGTCAACTACATCAACGCATTCTAAAACTTTACCCTTCTCAGCCCTAATGTCCTTATGCACACATATTGGCCCTTCCTCCATATGTGCACACAATGAAAGATGGCAGGGAAATGAATTAACTCCTATGTGGAAAAAAGCCTCTGGAAAATAGAATAATGGCCCTGGCTTCCTCTGTTAAGGAGCCCTGATGCCACAATGGTTAAGCATTCAGCTGCTCATCGAAAGGTCAGAGGTTCAAATCTACCTGTTGCTCAGCAGGAGAAAGATGTGGCAGTCTGGTTCTATACAGAGCACAGCCTTGGAAACTCTATGGAACAGTTCTACTCTGTCTGATAGGGTCACTGTAGGGAATTGACTGGAGAGAAAGTGGCTTGGAATTTTCCTAAATTGATGAATAGTATTTGTATAGCCACAGTGCAATGGTGTGGTTAGGAGTCACGATCCTAGAAAGGTTACTAGAGCAGGGCTCTGGAGCTGGGGTTGGCCAACAAAAGCCTCTGGGCTTGCCATCTGTTTTTATACAGCTCAAGAGCTAAGAACAGCTTTTACAATTAAAAAAAAAAAAATCAAATAAAGAATCATTTTTCATAGTATGTGAAAAGTATGTTGTGGTTGTTGTTGCATGCTGTCAAGCTGATCTTCAACTCATAATGATCCCATGAGTTACAGAGTGGAACTGCCCCATAGGGTTTCCTAGCCTGTAATCTTTAAGGAAGCAGATCTCCAGATCTTTCACTCACGGAGGCACTGGGTGGGTTCGAACCTCCAGCTTTTCAGTTAAAAGTATATAAAATTCAAATTTCTGTGTGCATACCTGTTCACTGGCATAGTGACTAGGGCTGTTTTTGTGCTACTACCCAGAACTGGGAAGCTCTGGTAGCATAGTGCTTAAGGTGCTTGACTACTAACCAGAAGGCTGGCGGTTCAAACCCACCAGCCACTCCTCGGAAGGAAGGTTGGGCAATCCTACTTCCATAGTGATACTGCCTCAGAAACCCAAGGAGGGGTCGCTATGAGTCGGGGCTGACTCGACGGCAAATAACAACAACAACACCCAGAACTGAGTAGCAGCAACAGAGACTATAATGGCCCACAAGGCCTAAAATATTCACTCTCTGACCTCTTACAGAAAAGTTTGAGAACCCCTGCATAGTCAGACCACCAATAAGTATGCCCTGGCCCCATCACTTCCTCTATCTACATGACTATGTCCAAGTTTCTTCTGCTGTCTGTGCTTCAGTGTCCTCATCTGTTAAATGGGGATGATAAAATAAAAATGTTATGAGGATAGAATGACTTCATTAAAACATCCCTCCGGCAGTGCGGGGCCCATGGTAACCTCCAGTACATGTCAGTCGTGAGGATTATTTTCCCCCTGTGACTTACTGAGGCAGAGCAGTCTATTCTCAGACAATTTTCAAGCTAAAAATGGCATCATGGTTCTGCTGGAAGTTGTCATTTCTCAGCAATCATTGATTTGGGAAAGAAAAAAAAAAAAGCCCCATGTGGCAGAGGATTGGGAGGGTAGTAAACTGTCACTCATGACCTCCAGGAAAACTGTTCAAGCAGAAATTATGAGCAGGCTCAAGGAGTACACAGATGTTAGGTTACGAGGCAAGTTAAAGGTGGTTAAGGTGCAAGTATAGCAGGGATCACAGAGCTGGTGTGGGACTGGGCAGTGTTTCGTTCTGCTGTGCATGGGGTCACTATGAGTTGGAAACGACTCAATGGCACCTAACAACAACAACAACAAAGTGCAGCCTAACATTTGGGGATGGCATCAGCAGGAAGCCTGCCAAGCTTTCCCATGACTCACCACTTGGTAGCTGACCAGGGGGTCAGTTATGAGAACTCTGCTGGCTGCTTTGTGCTATGAAGGAGGCCACTCATTTAAGCAGAAAGGACAGGCACTAAAAAGGTGTCTTTATCATAAGATAAAGTATGAGAGCAGATTTGATTGGCTTTTGTCAGTCCTAAACAGTGGTTACTTCTGCCCAGTAAGATACCATGTGGCATCTCCTTCTTTGTGTTTTTCTGTGTTGCCCAGATTGTCTTCATCCAGCATTTATTTTTTAACTTGAAAAATGATCAATAACTATCTATCTATCTATCTATTTATCTATCTTACCTATCTATATATATAACAAAGGCAGGCACTGGAGCCCTGGGCAGGGCAGTCACTAGTCCAGCACAGTCACTGGACCACAGGCTGGTCCAGCCTCTCCTGACAAAACATCTCACAAACCTACCCCCCTGCTGTCAAAAAAGAACTGAGAGGCTGGATCCCAGGTCAGTGGCTACATGTTTCTCTGTTTTTTCCAAACATGCACTGAGTGCCAGATGGAGGCTAGCCCCTACAGAGACCTGAAGCCTTGCTTTCAATTTGTGTGTCCTCCTTTAATCAGGGACAGTGAGGGGAGGGGGCAGGGAGAAGGCAAAGAGGTAGAGTTCCAGGCTTCTACTCTTACTTTTAGTAACTTATTATTGGCATCATTGTTAGCTGTCAAGGAGTTGGCCACTGATTCATGATGACTCCATTCACAATGGAATCAGACTGTTGTGATCCATAGGGTTGTTTTTTGTTTATACATTTTTTCATTGTTGTAAAAATGTAGATAACACAACATTTGATAATTCAACATTTTTCATGTGTACATTTCACTGAGACCAACTAACATCAACAATGTTGTGCAACAACCACCAATAACCCTTGCCAAATTTCCCATCACCAAAAACAAAAACACAATGTTTCCTAAACAATGCTTCCCTCTTCCTCTCTCTCTCTTGTCCCTGGCAATCACTGTTAAACTCAGATCTCTATACATTTGCCTATTCTAGGTATTTCATATTAGTGAGATCATACAATATTTGTCCCTTTCTATTGACTTACTTCACTCAACGTAAGTTTCATTCAAGTTGTGGCATGTATCAGGACTTCATTTCTCTTTATGGCAAGTAATACTCCATTGTACAATTGCACCTTCTTTTGTTTGCCCATTCATCTGTTGATAGGCATTTGGGTTGTTTCTACCTTTTGGCTATTGAGAATAGTGCTGCAATAAACACTGATGTACCTGTGTCTGTTTGTGTCACTCCTTTCAAGTCTCTTGGATACAGAACTAAGAATTTCTGGGTTATATGTAAGCTCTGTGTTTAACTTTTTTGAGACCCCATCAAACTGTTCACTGGCTAATTTTTCAGAAGTGAATCTCCAGGCCCTTCTTCCTAGTTAAATAAATAACCTCCATGTTAGTCTCAATTGGTTCTTAATTGGAGGTAATTTTTCCCCCAGGGACATTTGGCCAGATCTGAAGACATTTTTGGTTGTTACAGCTGAGGTTGGGGTCCTACTGTACCTAGTGGGTAAAGAACAGAGATGCTGTCAACATCCCACAGCAGAGAATGAGACAGTCCCAAATGTCAATAGACCTGAAGCTGAGAGACTCTGCTTATCACAGAAGGCTTCTACTTAAGATTGCCTTTAAAGAAAGAGTTCAGTGGCTTAACTTTGCATTAAACACTAAGCGGTCCAGGCCTCTAGGTGAGAGTTGAAAATCAAAAGTCATGGCTCCTGGGAAGTTGAAGTAATTACCTGAGAAGAAATGCAGGGCTCTCTGGCTCCCTAGACAATGCCTCTTGCCAAGCTACACATTCCAGAAGCAACCATGGTCTCTCCTCTCCGGGTTTGGGCTGGAATCTACTGGGTGCCCAGGGCCTTTTCCCTCCACTGCTCGATTCAACTTCTAACCAAGAAGTCAAACCTGATAGCTGTTCCGTGGAAGAAAGGTGAGGCAGTCTGCTTCCATAGATTTACAGCCTTGGAAACCCTATGGGTGTTGCTATGAGTTGGGATCAACTCAATGGCAGTGGATTTGGTTTTGGTTTGGTCCAACTGGAAAGCTCCTCTCCTACATTCCTAAGGTCTCTTCATTCCATGGAAATATGAAATGTCCCATCCAGAAAGTCTGCTCAGTGCTCCGTCCCTCCCCTGTTGCCTTTGCCCTTCCTTGACACCACAGGATCACTACTCTTTGCCAAGACCTAATGCGCAGAACTTTTCCAGAGAAGAAGGAAATGGGACATAATCCAATTCTGACCTCTCCAGCCAGAGTGGACTCAGGGCGGCAACTCAGTAATATCTCAATGAAGTCAAGGTGGACCTCTGTGATCAAAGAACACCTCCCCAATGCTGTCAAGTGGGCATGAGTGGGCTGAAGCCAGAGAACTGTCCCCCAAAGTGTCTTCAGAAATATTAGAAAAACCCTAAGACATGTAGCTGCTCTAAATTATTCACAAAAGCAACACCAAGGCCTGGAGCAGATGAGCCCAAACCACAGATAGACACTTCATATCCATTTTTGGAAGGAGGCAGGGCATAAATTAAATATTAATTGACATGCCCATAGAGAACATAAAATTCTTTTTTGCTTGAATAAATTAGATTATATTTTTGTACCATAGCTTTCTCTTCTTTCCATTTTGTTTGGGCTAATATGGAAATGGATTGGCAATCTCCGAACATCTAAAAAGCAGATGATATAGGAAAAGGGTCCATATTTTAATTAAGAACTTGTCATGTGTGTATGTTTAATAATTGTTTATACCTTCAATATTTAAGTTCTATAGAGATGGGATTGCCATGAGTCAGAACTAACTTGACAGCAACTGGTTTTGTGATACACGGAAAATACTAGAACACTGAGACTTCCAACCCTAGAGTCCTAAAGGGGTGATTGGGAAAAACCATGAGAGGGGAAAGGACTCCTCACCTGGTCACGCGGGCCCCTGACAAGTCAAGGGCTTGGCTGGTGGACCTTAAGAACATTCTTCCTTCCTTTGTTTGTGGCAAGCCCAGCATTGTCCCATTTTCCTAACCTTTTCTCTCTCCTCCCTTGCTGTCTGATTGTTGTTATTTTCATTGTGACTTCTCACTGCTATTAATGAGCTGTTCTTCATAACCAAATTTTCCAGACAACTAAATTTAAATGTAAAACCTTTTCATTTCCAACTTCCTTGTTGGATGTTGTTTTTTTTTCCTGAAAAATGCATTACACACTCCCTTGCCTTCTTAAGCAGAATAGACAGGACATAATTTAACATTTTCCTGATGACCCTAGATCATCATGACAAACCTAACTAGTCTGCCAGGCTGTAACAGAGTAATATCCTCAGAGGCTCTTGAAGTTTGCAGAACTTGTGTCCCTTCCCAAAATGGCCCTAGGCTGACATGATTTTTAAATTCTAATGGTTATTGCATCCATTTTTAATGGCTTTCTGGCTCCTGCTTTGCAATCAGGCTGTGATACCTGATAGATATCTCTTAGCACCTGCCACCAGGATCCCTCCTCTCTTTCAACATGCTGTGTCCAGTCTGCTCTGTGGCTCCTTAGAGCACAGTGGGTAAGAGCTGGCATTGTGGAGGCAGACTGGCCTGGAGAGCCTTCTCAGTTCTGACACTTAGAAGCTGAATGGCTTTGAGCAAGTTACTCACACCTCTCCAGTCCACAGTCTCCTGGAGGGAATAACAGCATCACTCACTTGTCTGGTTGTTTTGAAGATTAGAAGAAACAGTGCCTAAATCCTTAATTCAGTGTTGATTCATATGATGAATGCAGTAAATAGCTTATTCTATTAATATTTGCTTGAACTGTGTGTTACTTAACAGTAAATCTGAATAAGGATCTAAGGGAATACTTCTGTGTTTCTTGTCTGCATTCTGGATAACTGAGGTTCCCAGACAAGTGAAGTCATAATTCATATTTACCTGGTAGTACCCAAATGTATAGAAGCCTTAGTGGCACAATGGTTAAGCACTCAGCTGCTAACTGAAAAGTTGGTGGTTTGAACTCGTAGGAGAAAAGAGCTGATGATCTGCTCCCATAAAGATTACAGCCTAGGAAGCCATATGGGGCAGTTCAACCCTGCCTATGAGTTAGAACAGACATGATAGCACACAACAATAACAACAACCTAAGAGTACAGGGGCAGTGTTGGTTCAATGATAGAATTCCCACCCGCCACGTGAGATACCCTAATTCAATTCCTGGTCAGTGCATCTCATGTATAGCCAGCCACCACCCATCTGTCAGTGGAGGCACGCATGCTGCTATGTCCCAGAAGTTCCAGATTAAGATAAAGAATCAAAACTTGGTGATCTACTTCCAAAAATCACCCCATGAAAACCCTGTGGATCACAGTGGACCCATCTGCAACCAATCATGTTGATGACACAGAAGCAGGTAGTGTTGCATTCTGTTGTGCATGGGGTCACCATGAGTCAGGGGCCAACTTGAAGGCAGCTAACAATACCTAAGTATACAGCACTAATATTATGTTTGTATATGCATTCTGTATATCAATTAAAACTGGTGTCTCTTACATGTTTTTATATATGAGTACCCCACTCTTTCCAACATAGAATTCAAAAGCTTCTGACAACAAGGCAGTGCACAGATGTCCCTTCCTCCCAGAATGTTTCCCATCAGACCTGAGACTCTCATTGCTTCCATACCTGAATTCTCTTGTAAGAGGGAGGCCTTAACAGAAGCATAGGTTTGAGTGCCTGTGGAAAACTAGCCTGGAACTTCACTTCCTAAGAAGTCAGCATTGGAACACACATATGTACGTACACACACACACGAGAATGTGTCATGCATTTATTTGACTTCAAAGCCTTACAGGACAATGAGGAAATTGATTTGTTATCCAGGCGTATTATGTCTAGTGATCCAGACAGAAGCATTAGCTTTCAATTATCTGATATGTTTAGCGTTATAAACAAACCGTCTGGAGCAACAGCTCCACAGAATACAGGCACCAAGAGGGCTGGGAAGGCGCCACACAAGATCATGCTACTCAGCTCTCTCTCCCTTGTCAGCTGTTCAGAGGGGTACTAGATGCCTGAAGAGTTGGACCCCAGAGCCCAAGGCCTGGTGTGGGCTGGTGACCTGAGCATACCAGCACATTAGTACATCAGCCCTCCAAGAATCTGTAAACCAAGGACCCAGGGTAAACCAGCCCCGCATCTGGGACCCTCAGGGGACTGCAGAAAGGAACATTCGGATCATGCAGTGAACAGATGGGAGACAGCAGCATCTGCAGCAGCTTCCAGATCAATTCTGAAGCCCCTGCCAGGAACGGGGAGCATGTGTGCACACACCTGTGCTCATCAGGTGCAAGAGGCTGCATCTCCTAAAGGAAGAAGATCAAGGGCACACCCTCTGCTACATTACTCCTTAAAGGTGATGCTAAAGGCACACCCTCTGCTAAGTCACCCCCAGGAGTGCTATTTCATTGGATAGCCAGACAGTTCTTTGGGGAATCCAGGGGGATCTTCTCTACCCTGGGCCTGCAATTAGACTGCCCAATCCCTCAGCAATTGCTCCATTTCTACTGCTGGAAAATGCACCTGGGCACTGGCTTGGTGTGGCAACCCCAGCACACCTACATGTGCTGCATCAAGTGACCAACCCCTCTAACCTGGAGAGAACAATCACCTTCTAACTAGAAGATCCTACAAGAAAATCCAAATACCATGCCATGGGCCACAGGCCCTGCCTGGGCACCCACTGCCTGCTCTATGGCCCCTTCTCTTAACACATCCCACAGCAGCCTGCTTCCTATGCTTTAAATGTGCCAACATTATTCCCAACTGGACCCTTTGCTCTTGTAATTCCCTCTGCTTGAAATACTCTTCCCTGGCTCTTTGGCATCCCTCAGGTCTCAGAGCAAAAATCAACTTCTCAGGAAAGACAAGCCTGACACCACCTCCCCTCCCACTGCCATGCTGACAGCCCACCATCTCCCTTGCCCCTCCAGTTCTCTCTAGCACAAGCCCCTGTTTATGTCCTTCACAGTACTTCCAACCATCTGCAATTATCCTATTTATTTGATTACATGTTTGTTGTCAGTGCCTCCATATGAAAACAAGGATCATATTTGCCTTGTTCACCGTGATTCACCTCCAGAATCTCAAATAAGGGCACCTCCTGCAGGATAAGTCTGTACCTGGGGGAGTCATCCAGGTTGGTGCTAAGGAGCCACTTCACTGGCAGTAGGTTCCCATGCTTGGCACCTGCACAGTCCTCACCCTTTTCCCCTCCTTAATAGTTCAGGGTCCTGGCTAACTCCACAGACACCATGAACTTGACCTCTGGGGACCAGTGGAGCCAAGGGCATACCATTCAACATCTCAGGCAGTAACAGTCATCCCAGGGAAATTATTACAAGGTCCAGCAACAGGGAAAATGTGATCCAGAGATCATGGCTCCTACCTAAGACCAAGATCTGGAGTCTTGACCCCTCAGTATCTGTGGTTGGGAATGAGGAACTGGGTATGGTCCCCTCTAACAAAATACAGAAGATGGGAATGCAATTGTACCTTGTCACATCATCATGGGTTGAATTGTGTCCCCAAAAAATACGTGTCAACTTGGTTGGGCCACAATTCTCATTGGCAGTTATGTAATGATGCAATTTGGTAGTAATATAATGATGTAATCATCTCCCATGATGTGATCCAATGTAATGAGCCAATCAGTTGTAAGAAGAATAGGGTGGAGTGCAACACCCTTACTCAGGTCATAGCCCTGATCCCATGTAAGGGGAGTTACCCTGAGGTGTGGCCTGCATCACCTTTTATCTTACAAGAGATAAAATGAGAGAGAAGAGGACCTCCCACCACCAAGAAAGAAGAACTGGGAGCAGAGTGAGTTCTTTAGACTTGGGGTCCCTCACTGACAAACTCCTAGACCCAGGAGAGGATTGATAGCAATGACCTTCCCCCAGAGCCAAAATAGAGAAAAAGCCTTCCCCTGGAGCTGGCACCCTAAACTTATACTTCTAGTCTCCTAAACTGTGAGAGAATAAATTTGTTTGTTAAAGTCATCCACTTGTGGTATGTTTGTTTCTCTAATTAAGATACGCAAATTTTCCACCTTTTCTTTTCCCACATAACTGTGACCTTCACCAGACCATGAGCTTTTGTATTTCGGTGCTGTACAAATGCTCAGTAACATCTGAGCGAAAGGAAGGGAGGAAGAGAAGAAAGGAATGTAGGAAGGAAGGAATGGAGGGAGGGAGACCCACAGTGCTTAGGACTTAAAGACTTAGGACCCTGGCAGCTTCCATGTAGACCTTCTCGTGCCCTAAAGCCCTCTCCCCCTCTCAAGGACTCCGTTCATTTTATTTCCCTCTCTTCTCTGTGTGTGTATTTCTATCAGCATACAAACATGTCCTAGTAGAGCCCATCTTATACAAACAAACAAAATGTCTCCTTGACTCTATGTCCTCCTTCAGCTACTCATATCTCTGTGCCTCTTTATGGAAAATGTTTTCTGAAGAATTATCTACACTCCTAAGCCCACTTCTTTACCTCCCTTTGGTTCTTCATCCCAATTTACCTCTGTCCCCACCACTCTATACAAACTGTACTGTCAAGATAACCAGTGGCTTCCATTTTGGTAAATCCAATAGACCCTTCTCTGCTGTCCAGTTACCCAAACTCTTGGCAGCATTTTACTTAGTGAACCACTCTCTCCTTGAAATATTCTCTTCTCATTCACTTCCTTGGCACCACTCTCTCCTGGGTTTCTTGCTACTCTCCTGGCTATTTCTTCTGAATCTCCGTGACTGCTTCTGTAGTCTTTGTCTGATCTCTAAATGTTGGGAGTCTCCCAAGTCTCACCCTGGGGCCCCCTTACTTCTGCCCACCCTGCCATAATGATCTCACCCAGATGCTCAGCTCTGATATCATTCATGTGTTCACAGCCCTTATATTAGTGTCCTGTGGCTTCTGTTACAAATTACCACAAATTGGGTGGCTTAAAACAATAGAAATGTATTCTGTCACAGATCTGGAGGCTAGAATTCCAAGATCAAGGTGTCAGTAGAGCTTACAGGAGGCTCTGAAGAATATGTTTTGTGCTTCTTTCCTGACTTCTGGTGGTTGCTGGCCATCACTAGCATTTCTTAGCTTGTAGCTGCATCACTCCAATCTCTGCCTCTGTCTTTACATGGTCTTCTTCCCTCTTGATGTAGCACTCTTCCTTGTGTGTGTGTGTCTGTGTCTCTGTGTGTCCTCTTCTCTTGTAAGGACACCAATCATTGGACTAAGGGTCCATCCTAATCTAATAAAGAAGCTCTGGTGGCACAATGGTTAAGCGCTCAACTGCTAACTGAAATGTTGGCAGTTCAAACCCATCTAGCAGCTCCACAGAAGAAAAGACCTGCTGCTCCCTTAAAGATAATGGCCTAGGAAACCCTATGGGGCAGCTCTACTCTGTCACATGGGGTCACTATGAGGAGAAATCAACTGAACGGCACACTACAAGAAGAACTAATTCAATATAACCTATGTTAACTATTGCATTTGCAAAGATGTTATTTCCAAATAAGGTCACATGCTGAGGTTCTGAGCAGATGTGAATTTTGGGTATATACTATTCAACCCAGAACAGGGCTCAAATGTGTATCTCCAGCCAGATCTCTCTCCTGAGCTCTAGACTCTTACCTGCCTGATATCTTAGCAAATCCCAAATGAGTCCTTCTTTGCTGCCACTGAGACTGCTCCATCTCAAAGCATGGCACCCACCGGTAGTGCCCAACTGTCCAAAGTAAATGTTATCCTTGATTCCTCCCTTTCCCTCACCTCTCAATATCCACACATTAGCAAATCCACCTACAAAAGCAATATCAACTCCATCCATTTCTCACCATCTCCACTATTATCATCCAAGTTCAGAACACCATCATTTCTCACAAAGAACACTGCCTCTGAAACATATATATGTGTAACTGGCTTCCACTCCAACCTGACTAAATCTGTCCTCCACACAAAAGCCTGAAGGAAATTCCTTTAACACAAATCTATCTGATCATGCCCACTCCCCAACCCAATAAAACTTCTAATGGCTTCCCCTACATTTAGAATGAAATTCAGGCTCCACCACAGTTGTCAAGGTCCTTGATGATCTGGTTCATGCCTCTCTCTCTTCAGCACCAACAAACCTCACACTTACTCCCTCCGTGTTAGCTTCACTTGTCTCCTTTGTATTTTCCACAACAGCGAGCTTCCTCCTTCCTCTCAGGCCTTTCCATGACGTTTTCCCTCTGCTTTAGAATTCTCCTTAAATGTCATCTCCTCAGAAGGGCCTTTCCTGACCAACCTAACCAAAAAACCAAACCCACTCCATTAAGTTGATTTCAACTCATAGTAACTCTCATTGGGTTTCCAAGGTGATAAATCTTTATGGAAGTAGATTGTCTTGTCTGCCTTCCATGGAGTGGCTGGGGTGTTTGAACCACCAACCTTCTGGTTAGCAGTCAAATCCCTTAGGCACTGCACCACCAGAGCACCTTTGACAAGCTGCAGTGTAGTAAATTACTTTGTGTGGCTTTTCTAACCATAAGTCTTTGTAAACTCCAAGGTGGGATTTGCTATGAACCACTGAGGAGCTCCTGATTGCTGAAGGTGTCCACCTGGAGTATTTCTGTTGGGAGTGGCACAAAACAATGTTCTGGGAGGTGCCCACTCTCTCTCAGGTGCTTAGAGTTCTGATGCTGTAAATGGCTAGTTTGACCACCCTGCCGGGCTCAAAAGGAGGCCTCCTAGAGGCAGAACTCTCTGACTGCTGGTGGAGGAAGATGTGCTGCCGAAAGAGACACGCGTTCCTGAAGGAGACACGTGCTGTTGGGAAAGAGATGCAAGAGACACGTGTTGCTGAGTGAGACACCGAGGGACCAGCACTGCTGGGAAAGAGACTGTGAGAGACTTTTGGCTGAGGGACGATGGGCTGGGAGAGAGACTGAGCGTTCTTCCTGAACTTGAGTTGTAGCCTGGTGCTTCCCTAATAAACCCTGTAATCTGTGAGTTCTGTGTGGCCACTGCAGTGAATTATCGAGCCCAGGAGAGAGGTGGTGGGTGCTTTGGGAGGAACGGTTGGTGAAAGGGCTGGAGGGAGGCAGCATGTTTGTCCTTGCAGTAATAGGCCTTGGGTTACTGCTCTCTTCCTCTTGTGAGATTAGAGGAGGTCAGAACATGTGGCCTCCTTGCCGTTTTTGCACAAGCCTAGCTAAAATCATTCTTTATAACCTTCCTCTAGATCAATGGTTCCCAACCCAGGGACCAATTTTGCCCCCACCCCCAGGGAATATTTGGCAATGTCCAGACAGTTTTCATTGCCACAACTGGGGAGATGCTACTGTCATCTAGTGGGTAGAATCTAGGGACGCTAACATCCTACAATGCATAAGACAGCCCCACAACAAAGAATTACCTGATCCAAAATAGCAATAGTGCTGAAGTTGAGAAATACTCTAGATATTTCCTTTTTATCACTTGCCAAAATCTATGTATATGTTTACTTGTTTATCAAATCTTCCCCCTAATAGAATGCAAGCTCCACAAGAGCAGGCAACCTGTTCACTATTGTAACCACAAACGCAGCCGAGTTCCTGCGATACAGTAGGTGCTCCATGAGAAAATGTAAAGGAGCAAATTAATAAATGTCTCTGCTCAGAATCCTGAGACCTTGCAGTAAGTCACAGAAAGGCTATACTCTTAATGGAGAACATCAGCACTGTCTCCAAGTATTTGAAGATACTAAGGAATAAAGGACTCCTGGTAGCACAACAGTTAAGTAACCGAAAGTTGGAGGTTACAACTTATCCAGCAGCTCCACAGGACAAAGATCAATCTGCTTCTGTAAAGATGACAGCCAAGAAAACCCTCTGGGGCAGTTTTACTCTGTCATATGGGGTCACTATGAGTTGAAAATCTCCTCAATGGCACCGAACAATAACAAGGGATACAGAACAAGGACAGTAGTGGTTAAGTAGTATAATTTTCACCTTCCATGCAGGAGATCCAGGTTCAATTCCCAGCCAATAAACCTCATGAGCGGCTACCATCATTTGTCAGTAGAGGCTTGTGTGTTGCTATGATACTGAACAGGATTCAGTGGAGCTTCCAGATTAGATGGACTAGGAAAAAAGACCTAAAGACATACTTCGGAAATTCAGACAATGAAAACTCTATGGCTTACAGCAGTCTGATCTGCAGCCAGTCATGGGGATGATGCAGGAATGGGCAACATTTGGTACCACTATGCAAGGGGTCACCATGAGTTGGGGGCTGCTAACAACAAAAACAAAGTGTACCTGGGCTTAGGTACATTTGACAAGACAGGGCCAGAACCCTTGAAGCTCCTAGGAGTCAGTCTTCTCCTGTCTTCAGATGAGAGTCAAGTCACCTTGATTATAAAAACTTAGTCCTTCATAGTCTTATGGGATATCTTGGTCAATTGGCATAATATAGTTCATAAAGTTATGTTTGGGGTCTTAAAAGCTTGCAAGCAGTCATCTAAGTAAAATACAACTACTGGTTTCTACTTGCCCAGAACAAAAGAGAAAGAAGGAAATCAAAGGCAAACCTACAGGATGAATAGTCTACATTAATCACAGCCTCATCTTCCCTGAGACCAGAACTAGATGATGCCCAGCAACTGCTACCACCCACTCTAATCAAGGCCACAACAGATGGATGCTGACAGAATGGGAGAAAAATGTGGAACAGAACCTCAAATTCCTGAAGAAGAAAAAAAGCAGACCTATTGGGCTGGTCAGGAGCTCTGGTAGCATAGTGCCTAAGGCACTTGACTGCTAACCAGAAGGCTGGCGGTTCAAACCCACCAGCCACTCCTCAGAAGGAAGATGGGGCAATCTACTTACATAGTGATACTGCCTCAGAAACCCAAGGAGGGGTCGCTATGAGTCGGGTCCGACTCGATGGCACATAACAACAACATTGGGCTGGTTGAGACTGGCAGACTGCCTGAGACTACTGCCCTGATCCAAAACAAGCCCTGAGGTCACTTGGTAGGTAAATAACAGATTGGCTCATAAAATAATGAATATTATCCATAAGCAGAGGTAGGTTACTCAATAAGCAAGGTAAGCATGGGCTTATTTGAGCTACTTTTTAATGTGTAGCAAACAGTTCCACAGGTTTTTCCTATGTGAAATTATTCTGTACACATTAGTAAGTAAGCACAAGTAAGCCTGTGCTTACCTTACTTATTGAGTACTCCATCCCTGTCAGCGATTATAAATATGAAAAGATTCTGTAGGATGGTGCTGTGGGTTTGTGAAAGAGACAGATGCCAGCCGTACCTAGAATCAGAATCTCTGATGTGGTAAAAAATGTGAAACTGTTCACTATATAGATTAATAAGTAAACAAAAATTAAGTCTGTGCTTAGCTTGCTTATTTGATAAACTGACACTGCCCATAAGTACTTTGTGCCTTTAAAAAATCACTTATATGAGACCAAACGGTCAACAATTAATGTAAACAAAGATGAGAATGTAAGAGGGCAGGGAAAAGAGATTAATGGAAACAAAACATCCAGAATGGAAATAATGAGAGTGTTCACACATTCTGAAGACTATTACCAATGTGACTGATCAACTTGGGTAGAAATTTTTTAATAGGAACCTAAACTGATGTGTAAATCTTTACTAAAAACACAATAAAATATTATTTAAAAAAAAATGTATTCCCTATTAGACATCTTAGGTTTGAACCAGGGAGGAAGAGGAGGCCTTTGATCAAAAGCAGAAACCGCCTGAAGCTGAGAGGGAGACATTGACTTTGACCTCTCTTCCCAGTGGGCCTTTGAGGAGAAAGTCAGAGTAAGAAGCAGTGTTTGGTCCATGCCAGAGCAGCTGGCTTGGAAATCAACCAGTAAAGGAAGCGTCAGCTCTGTGCCTAAGATCAGCTTACCCCAGGGGTCTTGAGAGTGCAGCTCCTCGGGTGGCCAATTTCCTTAGGAAAATATGAAATGGCCAAGCCACCCTTTACTGAATTATAAAGCACTTATCACTTCTTTAATAACTACCCGCATCGAGGACTTAATTCACTCAATATGGAAGTTATAAAGCCAAATTAGTAAGTGAGCATTAAACTCAAGTGTGTTGCATAAAGACTTACGAGGGCAATATTTTCACCTATTAAAGGGTAGATTTCCTCGCTGCAACTTGGCCTCAGAGTGAACTCAGAGAAGTCACACCAAGGCTTAGGGCATTTTCATTGTTAGAGGGTAATTCAAAGTCACTGGGAGGAAAGGGAGTGCTTGATTTTGCAGGAATAATTATGCCCAGAACCTAAGGGTGTCAGAGTGATTAGTCAAGGTAACCATCAGAACAACAAGATCACATTTATGGTGTCTGGCTCACTCCTCAGTGCACAGCAAGGCGGAATGTGACCAAGCCACTGAGAATAAGACAGACAGCAGGGACGGAGGAGGAAGGGCAGCTGGGCCACGGCTGAGGAGGGATGTGGTGTGGGAGGCTGTGGGGAGGGGACAAGCCGCCAAGGCCAGCTCCTTTAAAGAGCAAGCATTAGAAGAAATATATGTGGGAACGGAAAGGGAGGAATTCACATCATTAGCTCTTGTCATCTGTAAGGAGGGAGTCCCTGGGTGTGCAGTTAACTCACTTGCTGCTAACCAAAAGGTTGGCAGTTCAAGTCCCCCAGAAACACTTCAGAAGAAAGACCTAATAATGATCGACCTCCAAAAAATCAGCCACTGAAAACCTATTTCTACCACACACATGGGGTTGCCATGAGTCAGAGTCAGCTCAATGCTACCTGGATTAATCTGCATAGAAACCAGCCTTAGAATTCCAAATAATTATAAAGGGTTCCCTTTAAACACCAAAACCAAACCCACCGCCATCAATTCCAACTCATAGCAATTCTATAGGTCAGAGTAGAACTGCCCCAAAAGGTTTCTACGGCTGTAAATCTTTACAAAAGCTGACTGACTCATCTTTCTCCCACAAAGCGACCGTTGGGTTCGAACTGCCAAACTTTTGGTGAAGTAAAACCAGTGAAGCTTATAGGGAGAAAAAGAGAAATTTATCTTAGGATAATGGCTCACACCCTTATAGAAACTGACAAGTCCCAAGTTCTTAGATCAAACATCAAGCTGGAGGCTTTTCCCAACTCACACAGTAGTGGCTGATGAGCTCAAGGTTGGCAGGCAGTACACTGACTGTTAACTCCAACGAATGACGAATCCAAGATCACCAGGCCAAATGGTGGATTGTTCACTCACAGACAGTTGTAGGCAGCACAACAGGATCCCAATCCACAGAAGAGTGTCTCTTTTCCCAGGATGTCCATAAATATATCGGAAGCAGGCCATACCCCTAGGGAAACTCCCTTTCAACAGATTGGCTGCTTAAAACATATACATCCGATCTCATCATGGAATAGCCCACATCACAACTGCTTAAACCACTCAGAATTTTGCTCCAGCCAAGTTGACCCATAACTCCAACTATCACAGTCCACCTCTTCTTGTCAACCTGGCAGTTGTACACATCTCCTTATCCATATATAATCTCTAAATAGGACAATTATAAACTCATATGTGCACCTAACATGATACACTAACACACATACAACTGAAATGCATTAACCCTGTTCACATTTCATAATTCATAACAGAAGGAAACAAAAACATTTGATGCACAGATACAATGAAGAAATATAACAATCAAAGTCCTCTTGTCCACCACTGGTCAGTCACATGATCATAGCTGATATTCAAAACTACCTTCTTCCACCACCCATTCTACATTTCCCTTGCTTCAGCAAGCACCTCAGCTGGTCATGGTTCTTTGCCTGATAGGGTGACCCAAACCTTCGTTTCTGAAAGGTCTGGACTATTAGTAGTCATATCAGAATTAGGTTGCTATAATTTTCCATTGACTTTAATCACAGGGCATGGTAGTACTAAGAGACGTCCTAAAGAATCTCCTGTATTCCAGACATATTCTTCTTTACCTCTATTAACTAATATCAATCCAATTTCCTGTTGGTAATCAAGATCTATCACATCAGATAGTAGAGTAATGCCCTTCTTTGTCTGTTGATCCAGAGGCATGAGGAATCCAAAATGGCCAGGTGGCATTCTTAACTTCCAGTTCAATGCAATCAGTATTGTGTCTCCTGATGGAAGTGTTCCTTCTTTTGGGACTAAGATCTCCAGACCCACACAGCATAGGGTAGCAGGCACAGGAAGCAAAAAATTTTTGAGTGGGTCACTAGGGTAATAGTGAGTGGTACCACTCCCATTTCCATCCCTTGGTTCCTGTACCTGTGAAACCTGGCTATTGGAAAAACACCACCGTAAATTATAAGCTGGTTCAGAGCACATATAATATAGCCTCCTGGAGAACACTGCCCTAATGAAGGTATTGCCATCTAGCTGGCACTGTAATTGTGTTTTTAGTAGGCCATTCCATTGTTCTATCAAGACAGGTGCTTCAGGATGATGGGGAACATGGTAATACCAGTGAATTCCATGAGTACAGACCTATTGCCACACTTCATTTGCTGTGAAGTGAGTCCCTTGATTCGAAGCAATGCTGTGCAGGATACCATGATGGTGGATAAGGCATTCTGTAAGTCCACAGGTGGTAGTTTTGGCAGAAGCATTGCATGCAGGGAAGGCAAATCCATATCAACTATCTATTCCAGTAAGAACAAAATGCTGTCTTTTCCATGAGGGAACTGGTCCAATGTAATCAACTTGCCACCAGGTTGCTGGTGATCACTCCAAGGAATAGTTCCATATCACGGACTCAGTGTTGGTCTCTGCTGCTGGCAGATTGGGTACTCAGCCACAGTGGCAGCCAAATCAGCCTTGGTAAGTGGAAGGCCATGTTGCTGAGCCCATGCATAACCTCCATTCCTGCCACCATGGCCACTTTTTTCATGAGCCCATTGAGCAATGACAAGAGTAGCTGGGGGAAAAGGATGACTAGTTTCCACTGAACATGTCAACCTATCCACCTGATTATTAATGTCCTCTTCTGTCGACATCACCTTTTGGTGGGCATTCACATGAGACACAAATATCTTTACTCTTTTGAGCCCATTCAGAGAGATCTATACGCATACCTCTTTCCTATATATTCTTGTCACCAGTTTTCTAATCATGCTCCTTCCGAGTCCCAGATCCAGCCAAGCCATTGGCCAACAGGCCATGAATCCATATACAATCATACATCTGGCCATTTCTTGTTCCATGCAAAGTGAACAGCCAGATGCATAGCTCAAAGTTCTGTCCATTGGGAGGACTTCCCTCCACCATTGTCCTTCAGGAAAGTCCCAGAAAGGGGCTGCAGTGCCGCTGCTGTCCACTTTCAAGTGGTGCCTGCATATCATGCAGAACCATCTGTAAAACAGCCACGAGTTTTCTCTTTGTCAGTCAACTGATCATAATGAACTCCCCATGAAGCCATAGGTGCAAAAGCAGAGCCGAGAGAACCAGCATGAGACAGCCTTACCAGCCCACAGAAGAGAAAGCTGGATGCCATAGTGCAGGTATCTTCCTGGTGGAGTGGGTTGCCTTTGGGCATTGATTGGTAGAAGAGACTGGCACGAAATGGAGTAGCAGGTTGGCTGGCCCATGGAGCAAGAAAGCTGAGTGGTTTTGGGGAAGGAAGACTTCTGGCAGAGTGGGTTACCCTCAATATTAATCAGCAGAAGCAGAGAGACCAAGGAAATGGGAAGCAGAGCTGCCTCAGCCTCAAGGGTAGGACCATAGCCTTTGGGGGTAGAACCACCACAGCACCCTAGGTTTCAAAGACCTTCACCAATTTGGTTCTGGAGTGTGGGGCTGCTCGTTCATGTGAACAAGTGGGATGGAGTTACAGCCATTGCCCAAGAGTGAGGGGACAGGGCTACCATACCCAAGAGGGAGAGGAATGGAGCCCACCAGGCCAAGGGGGTGAGGTCACCACTGAGGAACTAGAGGACTGGAGCCACCCAGTGAAGGAGATCTGTACAGATGCCACCCATTGAAGATCTGTACAGGTGCCAAGTTGACAAGAGGTGGAATTGTGGTAAAGTTGTATGTCGACTTGGTTGGGCTTGATTGAGTGGCTGGGCAGCTGGTAGTAGTTATTCCCTATGATGAGACTGGTAATCAACTCCATGGTGGGATCTACCACAAACAGCTGAGTAGCTGCTTTAGGGATGTGGTCTGCTTCCCCTATATAAGAAACAGCTTTTGGAGCAGTCTCTAGCTTATGACATGCTTAAACCCTGCATATAGCCATGTTGTTGTTCAGCAGCCTGCTATGCTCTGCTGACCTTGGGACTTTCAATGGACTTGAATTAATGGCCTGCCATGTGGTTTGGTAACATCAGGACTGTGCCTTTTTACTTGTCAACCTCGGGCTTGTCAGTCTCAGTAGCCAGCAGCTGTCTGAGTGAAGAAAAGCCTCTAGCTCCAGTGGGCCGGGAGCAGGAGGCAGAGCTGAAGCCCAAGGTTGAGGGGCTTTCACCCAGCCCCTAGAGCCTGGCCCTTTGAACTCAGACCTAAAGCCTCCAAACTGTAAGAGAATAAACTCCTATTTGTTCAAGCATCCCATTTGTGATATACTCTTGTCAGAGTGGCACTAGGTAACCAGAACAGCAGCCGATTTAACCACTGTGCCACCAGAACTATTCTTAGAGGACTAAAAACATGGTCTTCTCCCCTCATTGAGGGAAATGTCAGTTTTGCTTCAGCATCTGAGCAACTTCATTCCCTCTGGCAATAAACTGTCTGCTCTTTTCCCAAAATACACTCTCTGAAGGCATCTCTCTTCACATGACTTCAATTACTGACTAATTAGAGTTTAATTCCCATTCTACAGCCCTACCCTTGACGCCTAACTTCTCCCCTGCCTTGTAGATCTTGTTCTCACAGTATGCATTCCCTTGGACAACTAAGAGCAAATATGGAAAGAACAGTTCACTCATACCTTCTGAACTCTCCCAGACTACCTCCAGAGTCCTCCTGACTCAGAATACTATAGCAGGAATGCTAAGTAAGTTTCAACTTACGTACACCAATGGGTTGGCAAGAGTTACTCAAATTGCTAATGTTTACATGTTTAAAATATTTGATGAATTCCTAGTCTTTGTACCTGTGGATAAGAATGTATTTGGAAACAGAGGTTTTCTTCTGTTTTGTTAGTGAGGTCATACCAGCATTGGGTGGAACCTAACCTAACCACTTCTGAATTATAAAAAAGACTACAAGAGACATGGGACACATAAGAGAGGGGAGACAAGATGCCAAGGAATTCAAAGGAAATTCAAGGAACTCCCGGGGCTACTAACAAGAGCCCTCTCTTAAAGTCAATGCCCCGATTTGGACTTCTAGCCTCCCAAACTATGAGAAAATACATTTCTGCTCTTTAAAGCCACCATTTGTTATTTTGTTATGGCAGCACTAGGTAATGAAAACAGAAGAAATCTGAGATTGAACAGAAGAAAGATCTGTGATTGATTAATGATGTCTGCCACAGACAAACTACTCAGAGAAAAAAGGGGCACTTAGTAATTGTATCTACTCAAGAAGCTTTTTGATATTTGTCTCAAATTTGAGTACTGCCAATCCCTTTTTGATATTTCTAGCAATTTCTCGGACATTTTCATTTCCACAGCCCCGATGGTGAGAGAACCTTATGCCCAGACAAATAACAATGGCCTCTTTCCAGAACCTTCAGCCTCCAAACGTTGTGTTCTAACCTGTTATAAGGTTCCAGTTTCACAAAGATGACTCTGAATACATCCCTCACCAGCTCAAGAGCTCCCAAACCAAATATAAACCAAACCTGTTGCTGTCATGTCGATTTCAATTTATGGTGACCACATAGGTTACAGAGTAAAACTGCTCCATAGCGTTTTCTTGACTGTGATCTTTATAGAAGCAGATCACCAGGCCTTTCTTCCATGGTGCCACTGGGTGGGTTCCAACCTTTAACCTAGGTTAATGGCTTAGTGTAAATTGTTTGCATCACTCAGGAACCTCAATATCCTCCAATGGCTGCCAAATGCACTTCATACCAACTTAAAACTTCTGTCAGGAAGCCTTTAGCCTATAAGAAACTCTAACTGAGGAGAAGGCATTGCACAAACAGCCACAAACTCTTTAAGGACATAATCTTTTTTTTTTTTTTTTTCTTGATTTCCAGAGCCCATCCCTTTGTACTATTTAAATGCTTCCCTGAGGTTCAAATCTAGAATGAAGCTGAGAGGAGATGGAGAGGGCTAATGGGATCTGCATGAATGGACTTGGAGACTCTCACTCTTCTCACCCCTACCTTAAATTCCTTCTGTCATAGAAAATAAAACATTAAGCCACTTCTGGGTGATGAGTTCATGCTAAGTCAACAACAAGCCATCCTACCAAGCATCATCATACCTTCTCTCTGGTTCTTCTCTGGACTTGTAGAAGCAGTTTGGTACAGTGAAAAAAGAGTCAGCACTGGGTTTGAATTTCCATTTTGGCACTTATTAGCTGGGTAATCTCCTATGGTCTCAATTTCCTTGTCTGCAAAATGGGATAGTAACAGTCGACCTCATGAAGGCATCATGTTGCTGTTGTTGCATGCTATCAAGTCTATTCTAACTCACGGCAATTGTACATAACAAAGTAAAACTGCCCTATAGGGTTTCCTAGGCTGCAGTCTTTATGGGAACAGTTTGCCAGGTTTTTTGTCCTGCAGAGCCATTGGTGATTCACATCACAAACGTTTGGCTTAGCAGCTGAGCACTTAGCCATTGTACCACCAGGGCTCCTTCAGAGGCATCCTAAAGATGAATTAAAAGTAGTGTTTGTAAAGGGCCTAGCACTCTGCATGGAATATGGTAGGGTTCAGAGAACGTTTATTTTTTTTCCCCTACAAAAAGAAAAACAAGGAGCCCTGGTGGCACAGTGATTAAGTGCTCAGCTGCTAATCAAAGGTCGGAAGTTCGAACCCACTAACAGTTCTGCAGGAGAAAAATGAAGCAGTCTGCTTCCATAAAGATTACAATCTTGGAAACCCTATGGTTTCTGCTCTGTCCTACAGAGTTGCAATGAGTCAGAATCAATTAAATGCCAATGAGTTTAAAAACAGCCACTGGATTAGGTGGGGAATGAGGTCAGGAATTAGGGCCACCACAGCAGGATGGTGACCTTGCCTGTTGCTGCAGTGGCTGAGTCTGTAATACATGGAGCACGGAGAACTTCCCCAGCCACCCCCTTACCTGTCTCTGTCTACACCTTCCTGCTCCTGTTATAACCCAGCCTGTACTTTATAAGACAGCCGAACAAAGCCCTTGGTGCCCAGGCCTGGGTCCCTCCTGCTTCTCTGAGCCATTATTCCTCTCCCTGCAGCCCACGGGTACTCAGTGAATGTTTGTGGAACTGAACATCTCCTTCTGGGTTCTGATAAGCTGCATCTTCCTTCTCCACTAAGCTTTTATCAAACCATTGTCACCCAGCTGCTGTCACTCAGTGATCCCTGCCTCACCCCTTCAATTACAGGAGAATTATTTCTGTGTGGCTGCTGATGTATGTATGTGATCTTGTCACGTGCATGTCTAGGCATTATTTGCCTGGCTTCCCTCATGAGAACATAAATTCCTTGACAACAAAGTCTTCAGCATTCTGTTTATTTTGTTTGCCCTCTTTTTACCCCGTGCTCAGTTCTGCGCTCAGTTAGTGTTCAGTTCCCCACAATGACTGCCAGCAGCTTCTCCGGGAAACTGGAACCAGACAATTCCATCCTTGCATGAGAGAGCAGCTGTCCAGCGTTTGGAGCAAAGCTAAGGTTCAATGCCAAGGGCCAGAAAACAACCAAACCAAACCCATTGCAGAGGAGTTGATTCTAACTCATAGCATATAGAACAGAGTAGAACTGCCCCCATAGGGTTTCCAAGGCTGTAATTTTTATGGGCAGGAGAAAGATGTGGCAGTTGCTTCCATAAAGATTTACAGTGTTGGAAACACTGCAGGGAAGTTCTACTCTGTCCTATAGGGTTGCTATGAGTTGGAATCAACTTCATAGCAGTGGGTTTGGTTTGGGTTAATCTTTACAGAAGCAGACTGTCCCATCTTTCTCCTGAAGAGCAGCTGGTGGGGGCAAACCACTGACCTTGCAGTTAGCATCTGAGCACTTTAACCACTGTGCCACAAAGATCCTTTCAAGGGCCAGAGAGGTACAAAATGGAGAGCTGGGGAGAGACACTAATGGACATCCACTCACTCAGACCCTCGTCCTTCAAAACTTACCTCAGATGTCCTATCTCCAGAGATGCTTCCTTTGCCTCCTCCTTCTAGGTGATGAGTGCCTCTGCTACGCTGTCTGTCACAGAAGCAGGGCAGAGCACAAGCTCAGAACAAAGCACACTCAGATCAAAAGGCTGGATCAAGGTCCCAAAGGCCCCTCCTAAGCCAGCAGTGGATCCTGGGGTGTGTCTGGGGGAGGATCAGGAATGTTGAAGTCTTGGGTGTAGTCTTACTCAGGAGACTCAAGGTGGCAGATATTTACCCATTGCTATTTTAGGGAGTCCCTAGATTATGCAACCATTGAAGTGCTTGGCTGCTCACTGAAAGGTTGGAGGTTCGAGTCCACTAGAGGTACCTCAGAAAAAAGGTCTGGTGATACACTTTTGAAAACTCAGCCTTGAAAACTCTATGGAGTTCAGTTCCACTCTGACACACATGGGGGTCACCATAAATCCAAACTGACTCTACAACACCTAGTTTGGTTTATGATTTCTTTGCTAGTTTTGAGTTTTTTAGGGTTTGGTTTTGTATTGTTCGTTTATGGAAGTATTTTGACATTTTAAAAACTTCCTGGCCTTAAGTGTCATAAGCTTACTGAGTATCATCTTGAAACAGCACCTGGGCTTTTCACAGGACGCTCATTATATCGTCTTGTACTCTCTGACATGTCTGTCTCACCCACAAGAATTTTAGATCCTTGGGAGCAGGGCCTGTGTCTTTTATCTCAGCATTCTCAGTGCCAAGCAGGGCGCAGGGCTCCTAAAAAACATTCAACAAAAGTGGCATGAATGTGGACGCTCCTTTTCTGAGCTGTCAGCTCTCCCCTTGGGCAAGAATATTTCATATCCTGAAAGAAATCATTAAGATCAGCAAAGGGAGCCGGAGGCACCATTTTGGGAGTTCCATGGTAGGAGGGGAAAGGAAACTACAACACAGACACTCACCAGCACCCTGTTAGCACCTAACAGGTCAAAAACACCAGGAAACTGGCCCTGGGCATTGGGGGTACTAGAAACCCCTATGTCAAGGCCTCTGCCTCCAACTGCAACCCATGTTTGCTAAAGAGGGCCC
>NW_006921737.1:2212658-2258789 GCF_000298275.1 Orycteropus afer afer | reverse complement strand
CCGAGGCAGTATCACTACGGAAGTAGGATTGCCCAACCTTCCTTCCGAGGAGTGGCTGGTGGGTTTGAACCACCAGCTGTCTGGTGAGCAGTCAAGTGCCTTAGGCACTATGCTACCAGAGCTCCTAAACACTTACATAGGGCATTAAAAAAAAATAAAAAAACTTATTTCCGTCAAGTCAATCTGACTCATAATGACCCCTCTTTGGGTTTCTGAGGTGGTATCTCTATGGCAGTAGATTGCCCAATCTTCCTTCTGAGGAGTGGCTGGTGGGTTTGAACCACCAGCCTTCTGGTTAACAGTCAAATGCCTTAGGCACTATGCCACCAGAGCTCCCAGGACATAAAAAGTTCTTCTTATTGGTAGTGCTTTATGAAAAAAATGTGAATGAGAATCTAAATTCCTCAGACTCTCCTCTATCTCCCCCATCCTTTCTTTTTAAAAGATAGCACACTTCCATGAAATCTGTTGTTGTGTGCTAACTCCCAAGCTGATTTCAACTCATAGTGACCCCATATGAAAGAAAAGAACTGCCCTATAGGGTTTCCTAGGCTGTAATCTTTGTGGAAGCAGATTATCAGGTCCTGTCTCCCTTGGAGCCAATGGTGGGTTTGAATTGGCAATCACTTTACCACCAGAATTCCTTCCTCAAGGACTCAAAAAAAAAAAAAAAAAACCAAGGCTGTAAATCTTTAGGGAAGCAGACTGTCCCATCTTTCTTCTGCAGAGTGGCTGTGGCTGGTGGGTTCAAACCACTGATCTTTTGGTTAGCTGCCAAATTCCTTAACCACTATACCACCAGAGCTCTTCTTTTGCATAAGGACTAGACTCCAGAAAAAAGAGAATATTGTGCTTAATTTCCAAATCTATTTGCATGTGAAGAGGATCAGGGGTCCAAAGATTAGCATTCCCAAACACTCCTTAATGGCTTTTCCCCATTGACTTCCTCTGCCTAAAACCTGCCACAGCCCTCTTGATCTCCATTTTTCACCTTCTAGGTCCTACCTTCCCTCCTATGGAGTCACTATGAATCAGAATTGATTCTAGGGCAACAGGTAGGTCCTGTACTAATTAACCTAATCCTAGGTGAGAAGGCAGGAGGGAGTCTTCCTTCTGCCCAGCCTAGCCTCTCAGCAGTCATGCTGGGTCTACTCCAGCCCCACTCCCATCTGAGGACTTTCTCCCTGCACTGGCTCTCTTTCCCCGCCTTTCCCTCCAGTCATTCATCTCCACATTAGGGACAAACAGCTCATTCCCAGCCCGCTGATTTGTGCAGTCTGAAATCATAGTTGGCAGTGATGGATAGAATGCCCCATTCTCTAAACCAAGAGCCTCAAAGAACCCAGTCAAAGAGTGAGTCAGTGTTTTGGAAAGCCATGCCATGCCAAGCTCCTCAATCTCCGCTGGACAGTTGTTTGGGGGGTGGGGGCAGAGCTAAAAGTGTCTTTCAGTGTTAAGAGAAAAGATTCCTCCATAATCAACTTCAGGATGTGGCCAGCTGGGCCCCAGACCTGGCCCTGCCCCAGAATTCCTAGGGGCTGCCTCACAATTGTCTGCTCAGTCCACCTCCTTCCAATGCTTTAGGCAGCTGTGTACAGTGTTTTATCTGAGAGGAGGATGCTCCCCAGGATAGTGATATGTCTGCAGTGTGACTAACAATTGCAAGGGGTAACTGAGGCTCCACAAGCCAAGCTGTCCCACAGGTCTGGATGTGGCACAAAGGTGAAAGCCTAAAATTACTGTGATGGCTAATTTTGTGGATCAGGTTGGCTAGACTATGGTGTCCAGCTGTTTGATCAAACACTAATCTGTTGTTGTTGCTGTTAAGTGTCATTGAGTCATTTCCAACTCATAGTGACCCTATGCACAGCAGAATGAAACACCGCCCGGTCCTGAGCCAGCTCCACAATTCTTGCTACAGGTGAGCCCATTGCTGCCATCACCATGTCAATCCACCTCAGTGAGGGCCTTCCCCTCTTTCATCGACCCTCCACCTTACCAAGCATGACATCCTTCTCCAGGGGATGGTCCCCTTTGACAACATGACCAAAGTATGTGAGACAAAGTCTGGCCATTCTCACTTCCAAGGAACATTCTGGCTGCACCTCCTCCAGGACAATTCTTTTAGCAGTCCAAAGTATTTTCAGCATTCTTCACCAACACCACAGCTCAAAAGCATCAAATCTTCTTCGGTCTTCCTTATTCATTGTCCAGCTCTCACATGCATATGAGGCAACTGAAAATACTATGGCTTGTAACAGGCACACCTTAGTCCTCAAAGAGACATCGTCACTCTTCAGCACTTGAAAGAGGTCCTTTGCAGCTGATTTGTCTGATGTCCTAGCTGCTGCCTCCATTGGTGTCAGTTGTAGAACCAAGCAATGTGAAGTCCTTGACAATTACAATCTTTTCTCCATTTATCCATTATAGGTCCAGTTGTGAGGATTTTTGTTTTCTTTATATTGAGACATAATCCATACTGCAGACTATATTTATTCTTCAACCATCATCAGTAAGTGCCTCAACTCATCCTCACTTTCAGCAAGCAAAGTTGTGTCATCAGCGTATCGCAGGCTGTTAATGATTCTTCCTCCAATCCTAATAACACATTCTTCTTCATATAGTCCAGCTTCTCGGATTATGTGCTTAGCATACAGATTGAATAAGTATGGTGAAAGGATACAACCCAGACGCACTTCCTTCTTGATTTAAAACCATGCAGTGTTCCCTTTCTCTGTTTGAACGACAGCCTCCTAGTCTATGTACACGTTCCTCATGAGTACAATTAAGTGTTCTGGAATTCCCATTCTTTTCAATGTTATCCACAACTTGTTATGATCTACACAATCAAAAGCTTTTGCATAGTCAATAAAACACAAGTAAACATCTTTCAGGTATTCTTTACTTTGAGCCAAGATCCAACTGACATCAGCAATGATATCCCTCATTCCACATCCTCTTCTGAATCCAGCATGCACCTCTGGAAGTTCTCTGTCAATATACTGCTGCAACCATTTTTTAATTATCTTCAGCTCTGGTAGTGTAGTGCCTAAAACAGTTGACTGCTGACCAGAAGGCTGGAGGTTCAAACCCACCAGCCACTCCTTGGAAGGAAGATGGGGCAATCTACTTCCACAGTGATACTGCCTCAGAAACCCAAGGACAGGTCACTATGAGTCGTGTCCAACTCAACGGCACATAACAACAACAATATTTTACTTGCATGTGATATTAATGATATTGTTTGATAATTTCCCCATACTGTGGGATCACCTTTCTTTGGAATGGGTACAAATATGGATATCTTCTAGTCAACTGGCCAGGTAGCTGTCTTCCAAATCTCTTGGCATAACCAAGTGAGTGCCTCCAGTGGGGCATCTGTATGCTGAAACATCTCAGTGGGTATTTCATCAATTTCTGGAGCCTGGTTCCTTGCCAATTCCCTCAGGGAAGCTTCAACCTCTTCCCTCAATACCATTGTCCTTGAACATATGCCACTTCCTGAAATGGATAAATATCGACCAGTTATTTTTGGTACAGTGACTCTGTATATTCCTTCCATCTTCTTCTGATGTTTCCTGCATCATTCAATATTTTGCCCATAGAATCTTTCAATACTGCAACTTCAGGGTTAAATTTTTTCTTCAGTTCTTTCAGCTTGAGAAATGCCGAACGTGTTCTTCCCTTTTGGTTTTCCAACTCCAGGTCTTTGCACATTTCATTATAGTAATTGGCTTTGTCTGCTCGAGATGCTCTTTGAAATCTTCTGTTCAGCTCTTTTATCTTGTCATTTCTTCCATTTGCTTTAACTATTCTTCACTCAAGGGCAAGTTTCAGAGTCTCTTCTGACATCCATTTTAGTCTTTTCTTTCTTTCTTGTACTTTTAATGACCTCTTGCTTTCTTCATGGATAATATTCTTGATGTCATCTCATAATTCTTCTGGTTTTTGGTCATTGGTGTTTAGTGCATCAAATCTATTCTTTAGGTGGTCTCTAAATTCAGGAGGGATATATTCAAGATCACATTTTGACTCTTGTGGACTTGTTTTAATTGTCTTCAACTTCAGGTTGAACTTGCATATGAGCAGCAGATGGTCTGTTCCACAATCAACTCCTGGGCTGTTTTGGCTGAAGATATTGAGCTTTTCCATCACCTCTTCCATAGATGTAGTCAATCTGATTCCTGTGTACTCCAGCTGGTGAAGTCCCCATGCATAGCTGCCATTTGTGTTGTTGAAAAAAGGTATTTGCAATGAATAATTCGTTGGTCTTGCAAAATTCTATCATGCGATCTCCAGCGTTATTTCTGTCACCAAGGCCAAATTTTCCAACTACCGGTGATTCTTCTTTGTTTCCAACTTTTGCATTCCAATCACCAGTGATAAGCAACACATCTTGATTATATGTTCGGTCAATTTCAGACTGCAAAAGTTGATAAAAATCTTCAATTTCCTCATCTTTGGTGGCTTTGGTGGTTGGGGCATAAATTTGAATAATAGTCATATTAACTGGTCTTCCTTGTAGGTGTATGGATATTATCCTATCACTGACAGCATTGTACTTCAGGACAGATCTTGAAACATCTTTTGTGATAACGAATGCCACACCATTCCTCTTCAATTTGTCATTTCTGGCATAGTAGATCATATGGTTGTCTGATTCAAAATGGACAAAACCGGTCCATTTCAGCTCACTAATGTCTAGGATATCAATCTTTATGTGTCCCATTTCATTTTTGACAACTTCTAATTTTCCTAGATTCATACTTCGTACATTCCATGTTCTGATTATTAATGGATGTTTCAGCTGTTTCTCCTCAATTTGAGTCGTGCCATGTCAGCACATGAAGGTCCTGAAAGACTTACTTTATCCATATTATTAAGGTTGGTTCTACTCTAATGAGGCAGCTTTTTCCTAGTCCTATTTTGAATGCCTTCCAACCCAAGGGGCTAGTCTTCCTACACTGTGTCATACAATGTTTCCAAGCTATTCATAAAGTTGGGCAGTAATGTATCAGACAGTGTTTCTCTGCTATTTATAAGGTTTTCCCTGGCCAATTTTTGAGAAGTGGATGGCCTCCTCCTTCTTCCTAGTCTATCTTAGTCTGTAAGCTGCGTTGAAACTTGTGTACCACGTGCAACTCTGCTGGCATCTGAAACAGCAGTGGCAAGCCTCACGCCTCACAGAAATGTACAAGCCTCACAGGATGACAAACTGACAGACAAATTTTTCTCCCTTAGCTGTTGCAAACCTCTCGCACCCTCCTCTTACCTAATTCCTACCTGAAACCTGCCACTGTGGTCCTCAGCCACTCCTGGTCCCTCCCTTTCCTGGATCTGGGGCACTGGGGCCTAGCCTTGCCTCCCACCCCTTTTAACCTGAAACACTAGTCCATATGGTGCTATGAAGATATTTTGCTGATGTGATTAACATCTGCAATCAGTTGGCTCTAAATAAAGGAGATAATGTGAGTGGGCCTCATCCAATCAGTTGAAAGCCTTAAGAGCAAAAGCAGGTTTCTGGAACAAGAAGGATTCTGCCTCAAGTCTGTTACCAGGCCTACCAATTTTGGACTCAAGACTGCAGAGTTTCCTGCCAAAACTACTGTATATATATTATATACATCATCTCAGGAGTGCCATGAAATTGGGGGAAGAGAAGAAAACAATACAGGGTGACACTTAACATGTATATGATATATATATACATATAGCATACATGTAGGAGCTCTGGTAGCATAGTGCCTAAGGCACTTGACTGCTAACCAGAAGGCTGGCGGTTCAAACCCACCAGCCACTCCTCAGATGGAAGATTGGGCATTCCTACTTCCATAGTGATACTGCCTCGGAAACCCAAGGAGGGGTCGCTATGAGTCGGGGCCGACTCAATGGCAAGTAACAACAACAACATAGCATATATGTAGCCCTGGTGGCACAGTGGTTAAGCACTCAGCTGCTAACCAAAAGGTCAGAGGTTTGAACCCACCAGCCTCTCCTCGGGAGAAAGACATAGCAGTCTGCTTCCATAAGTATTTACAGCTTTGGAAACCCTGAGGTGAGGGGCAGTTCTACTCTTTCCAATAGGGTCGCTCTGACTCAGACTCAACTAGACAGCAATGAGCCCTGTGTGTGTGTGTGTGTGTGTGTGTGCTTATATTATTCATATATAGGAAGATATTATGATCCTTTCTACATATCCTTCACTCAGCCCATTTGTCATGTCACTCTTCACACTGTTCTGTTTGTACCCAAGCTTCTCTTTCAGGTGCTGAAGTTACTTGGGGGCATACCTTATCTCCTCTCAACAAGATCCCCTCTTTGCACCCTGCTTGGACCACAGGATGTGCTAAAAAACAATCTTTCTGAATGAACCAATCAACTGCATCAAGGAGTGATGACTAGAGCCCACAAGAGCCATGTTCTCGCCATTCCACACACACAAAGCTAGTGGTGAAAGTGAGGCTGCAATTATCTACCATGTATTCCCAGAGTCTGAATTCTGCAGCACAATCCTTGGCTCTGACACATACATCAGATGTCGCCTGTCAACAGAGTACACAAGCTGGGTGACAAGGCCTAGCCCATCTCTCTATTGGACCAATCTCAGTTTGCCCCACTCAGTACCATTTTCATGGGAAGTGAGGGGGAAGTTATAGAAGAGATTAAACATTTCTGACACTTGTCATTAAGGAAAAATAAAGTTTAAAGTGTGGGCAATATGCTCCTGATTCTCCCCTTTCGGGCAAATAGGCATTCTCAGAAGTGCTGTGAAATTAGGGGAAGAGAAGAAAACAATTCAGAGTGGCATTAACATCGATTCAAAGTGATTCTCTCCCCCTGCTGCTAGGCTGAGGATTTGGTCCTGTATGTGGTGGGAAGACCACAGGTTCAGGTTCAAAGATGCATCTCAGCTGATGCCTTGATGCCTTGGTGTCCGAGTTGGGGCTAAGAAAATGGGGACAGGATATAGACTTCTGCCCTAAGGAAACATGTAAGCAATGGCAGGAGATGCGTCCAGTGCCCTAGTATGGCAATGTAAATCTGGGCTCTCAGACCCTCACCATCAAGGGCCTTTGGGGACTCTCCAATTAAAGCATCTGTCCAAATTTCCACATGGATCCCAGACCACAGCTGGGTAATGATCCCTCCATGGACTCACAATCATTATCTGCCCCAGATCTCTTCTCAAGAGGCTACAAGTTTCTACAGACAGGAGCACTGGCATAGTCATCATAGGGATACAGGAAGCCATAAAAAGCTATAACCTTCTATTTCCTGAACAGAAAGGTGACTTAACCACACACAGCCCTTCTGAACAATGGCTATATTAAGGCCCTGACATGATGACACTAGGGTCAGCTCTCTTCCTGCAATTTGACACCTACTATTTCTCCAGGCCTTGAATAAATAAAAACAGTGAGTCTAATTGCAAGAGATAGATGCTGGATAATATAGGTTGGGGATGGGAGGACACACAGCTGAAGTGAGGTCTCTTGTGACCCTGACTTAATGCATTTTACCATTAAGTCCAACCCCTCTCTTTTTTTTATTAGGATTTGGGTGAAGATTTACAGAGTAAATTCACTTTTCATACAGCAGTTCACATATACTTTGTCTCATGTCATTGACCACAGTTTACAATGCAACAGCTCCCCTCCCACTTCCTCCCCATAGTTACCTCCTCCCAGTGTCCATCCCTTCATACTCTTCTGCACCCTGAGCTATCTCCCTGTGCATAATCAGCCCTTCCTTCTCCCATGATTGTTCTCTCCAGGGCGTGTGTCTACTTGAGGTAAATGTTTAACTCACATGCCTGTACTTTGTTTGTCTGGAAACCACAGGTGTGGGTTCAATTCCAGACCTGAAGGGCAGCTAGGGGCCATAGTCTCAGTGGTTACACCAGGCTCTATTGGACCAGCAAACCTGGTCCCCACCTTCTTTTTTTTTTTTGCCTCCAAATGATTTTGAGTTTTGTTCCACATTGTTCTCCCTCTCTATCCAGGATCTCCTACATCCCTTCCATGTGGATGGCAGTGGTAGCTGGGCACCATCTAGTTCTTCTGGTCTCATAGTTGTATAGGTTGCAGATCGGATGGTGTACCAGTCACTAGGACTGATTGTTTCCATTAATTTTGGTTTTCTTCTTTCTTCTTGACGAGGAGAAACCCGTTGTTGCATCTAGATGGCAGCTTCCTAGCTTTTAAGGTCCCAGTCGCTACTCGCCAAAGTAGTAGGTGGAACAATGTTTTGTATAGTATGTTATGCCAATTGAGCTTGATGTCCCCTGCGACTATGGTCCCAAGCCCACAGGATCAACTACTCGGTCCCTCTGGGTAGCTGGCTGTGACCAAGCAATGACCATAACCTTGCCCCTTGTCAGCTCTACTATACACCTGGGAATTCTGATCATTCACATGAACTTATAGGCCCATTGTCTGCCAACCCTATATATGATCTTGGATACACTCTCCATTTAGACATACCTAATTGTTTAGCTTGTTCACCTTCCAACCCCTCTCTTAGTATGTACAAGGGCAACAGGAGTCAAGGAGTCAGTCATGCCCCAATGGCACACCTCACTCACTGCTGTTGAGTTGATTTCAACTCATAGCGACCCCTCCTTGGGTTTCCAAGGCAGTATCACTACGGAAGTAGATTGCCCAACCACCTAGAAGGCACCAAAGGAACACATATGGCTTAAAGGAGAGGTATTCAATGCAACAGCTGCCAAATTCACTATATTCATTTCTTACGGTTGCGTAACAAAATACCATATACTGAGTGGCTGATAAGAACAGAAATTTATTGTCTCACAGTTACTTCCATAGTGATACTGCCTCAGAAACCCAAGGAGGGGTCACTATGAGTCAGATCCGACTCAATGGCAGTGTGTTTGGTTTTGAGTTCTGCAGCCTAGAAGTCCAAATCAACATGTGGACCAGGCCATCATGCTTCCTCCAAAGTCTCTAAGGGAAGATCCTTTCTTGTCTCTCTCAGCTTCTGGTAGTGCCAGGTGTACTTAGCTTGTAGATGCATCTTCACATGGCCATTTTCCTCTATCTCTTCTCTTCTTCTATAAGAACATCACTCACTCCAATGTAACCCCCCATGCTAACTTAAATCATAACATCTTCAAAGACCTTATTTCCAAACAAGGAGTCCCAGAGTAGTGAAATGGCTAACATGGTGAACTACTAACCAAAAGACTGGAGGATCAAATCTACCCAGAGGTGCCTGGAAGAAAGGCTTGGTGGTCTACTTCTGAAAGATTAGCCATTCAAAACCCTATGGGTCACAGTTCTACTTTGTCACACATGCAATCTTCATGTTGGAATTGATTCCACATCTCAATCAACCCAACCAGTATTTCCAAACAAGGTGACATCTACAGGTATCAGGAGTTATGGTTTTTTTGTTTTTGTTTTGTTTTTATTTTTTAAATAATATCTTACTGTGTTTTCAGTGAAGGGTCACACAGCAGCTTACATTCCCACACAACAATTTCTACACAAGTTGTTCAGTTTTCATTTGTTACATCCTTCACAATGCATGAATATTCTCATTATTTCCATTCTGGTTGTTCTGTTTCCATTAATTTGGTTTCCCTTCTCCCTTACATTCTCACCTTTCTTTACAAACAGTTGTTGACATTTGGTCTCACATAGGTGATTTTTAAAAGAAGCACAGTATGGGTGATATTCTTTATTTTGTGAGTCAATCTGTTATTTAACTAAAAGGTGAGCTCAGGGGCTAGTTTCAGTTCAAGATTTAGAGTATCTCAGGGCAATAATCTCAAGTAGTACTCCTATTTCAATCATCCACTAGGTTTGGTGATTTGGAGGGTTTTCTGTTTGTTTGCTTAGGAAGTTGCAGCTCTATTCAACATTTTTCTCCTATTTTCTTAAGGTCTATCTATTATAGCCGTGATTAGAATGGTCAGTAGTGGTATCAGGCACCATCTAGTTCTTCTGGTCTCAGGGTAGATAAGGCCATGGTTCATATAGACAATCTGTCCTGTAGACTATATTCTTCTTTGAGTCTTTGGTATCCTTCTTTCTCTTTTGCCCCAGATGAAGAAAGACCAATAGTTGTAACTTAGACAGGGTTACGGTTTTAATGTATCTTTTTGAAGGACACAATTAATAATCCTCATCTTCCAGGAGCTCTTTTGTCCCCTTTCCAAACTATTCTCTAGTTTGGGAAACTATTCTCAAACAGGGTCTAAAAATGTTCTGAAAATACACTTGTTAAAATCCTTTAGTGGTGCCCCTGGGTTTAAAGATAAAACTTAAACTCCTCAACACGGCCCATGATGTAGGGCTAGGCCTTGCATGGCTCACTGCCTCTTCTCCACACCCTTGTTCACTGCACTGCAGCATGGCTGCCTGCTTTCTACAGCAGGCTCTTTTTCAATATCTGCTAGTACTATTCCTGCTGCCCAGAGACCATCCCCAACACTTTTTCCACATGGCTAGTTCTGGTGGCCTAGTGCCTAAGGCATTTGACTGCTAACCAGAAGGCTGGTGGTTCAAACCCACCAACCACTCCTCAGAAGGAAGACTGGGCAATCTACTTCTGTAGAGATACTGCCTCAGAAACCCAAGGAGGGGTCACTAAGAGTTGGAGTTGACTCGAGTTTTGAGCCCCTTCGTCAGAGAAGCTTTTCTGGACACCCAGAACCAGGCTAAGTCCTTCAGTTATTCACTATCACAGAATTCTTCAGGGCACCTGTGACTGAACTTGTAGTTATGGGTTTAGTGTCTGTCTCCTCTCTATATTGTGTGGGTCCATCAGGACTGGCCTTGGTCACAGCTGTATGCCCAGCACTCAAACCAGAAGGTCAATGGTGTCTGTCAAGTTGCTTGATCCAAATAGGACAGTTTTATGGGCAAGTGATGACTGTGACTGATGTATCAGCTCCTTCCAGGGAATCCCCAAGCACTGCCTCCAGGATAGTGCTGTGAGAGCTGGGGTCCTATGAACTGACTAGTTCAGACACTTTTGACTGGTAAGCCTATCAGGACAATTGAGCCAACCAGATGTTGCCCCTTCACCCCACCTTTCTGACTTCCGGCACAATGCCCAACCACACCCCCTTAGTACATCATCTCTCAAATGAAATCCTCATTCCTCCAAAAGCTGCTGTATATAAACGTATCTGAAGAGCCCAAACTGAAATAAACACAGCTGTCCTTTTAAAGCAGCTTATAGGTGGCACAAACAGTTTGTGTTCAGCTACTAACCAAAAGGTTGACAGTTTGAGTCCACCCAGAAGCACCTCAAAAGATAGGCCTGATGATCTGAAAAATCAGCCACTTAAACTCTTAAGGAGTACAGTTCTAGTCTGCCACACATGGGTTGCCATGTGTGCAATGGTTTTTGGTTTGTTTGTTTTTTAATGTCTCATCACTGTAGCTGAATCCAACAACAGAAAGTTGAGAGACAAAGCAATGTGTTGGGGCAGGGGGATAGAACGTTCTGCAGAGAAGGGTTTCCTGCCTCTTCTTTGTCCTCTCAACACACAGCAGAGGCCTCTGTCTAAGGAAGAAGCAGCACTGGGGCAAGAATGTCCTCCCCTCATTATGCTGAGTGAAGTAAGTCAGTCACAGAAGAACAAATATGGTATTAGTTCATTATCGTAAAAAGTCAAGGCAACATTTATATATGGAAGGAAACTTTATTTGTTGGTTACCGGAGGAGGGTGGGGAAGGAACACTGCAAAAAATAAGATAAAATAAAAAATAAATCAATAAGAATGTCCTCCCAGACAAGCCATGTCCCTCCTAACCTCCTGGTACTGCCATCAGCATCATTCTCAAACACATCTATATACAGCAAAGGCCAGACTGCCCCTAGTTCTGTGAAGAGAGTAGAGAGATATAGGCAGATATGGAAAGAGACTTTCCCCTTCCAGATTACCTCTAAAAGGCATGGCTCCTGTGGACACAGGTCATTGTGTTCTGTTTTAACTATAACAACAGGTAACCTGTGATGTCAAACAGGTTTCAGCTGCGCTGCCAGATTCAGGCAGACTACGAAGAAAGGTCTGGTGATCTACTTCTGAAAATCAATCAGCGAAAGTCCAACTAATCATGGGGATGGCACAGGACCGGACAGCTTTTCATTCTGTTGTGCATGAGGTCACCATGAGTCAGGGGCCAACAAACAGCATCATCAATAACCTTATGGATCCTGATAGGCCAACCTCCAGAAACTTCCTCTGTGCTTTGATCCGGAAGCATGAGGTAAGCAAGGATGCTTTATTTACATCAATGCCAATATGCGTGCTGGCAGTTGGATCTGCTGCAGTCTCCATTAGACAAGGCCACAGCATCGCTCCAAGGTGCCTGGATCACACCCAAGGAATGGGCAATGTCAGAAAAGGAGTCATGCCTTCCAAACAGTCAACCCTGAGGCCTCCTCTACACTGGTACTCAGTGTGCTCAGTGTGCTCAGTAATGCTCTCATCTCTCAAAGCCCACTCATCCTCTCCTTCTCTCTCATGCTGATGTGTGTGTTGGGAGCTAGGGGGAAGGTACACCACCATTTCATCTCACTCCCACCCAGTCCTAACCCCCTCTGAATGTTCCACTTTAGCTGGATACCAACACCAAAACCCAACCTTTTGCCATCAAGTCGATTCTGACTCATAGTGACCCTATACCAAAGAGTAGAATTGTCCTACAGAGTCTCCAAGGCTGTAGTATTTACAGAAGCAGACTGCCACATCTTTCTCCCATGCAGTCACTGGGGGGTCCAAACCACCAAGCTTTTGGTTAGCAGCTAAATGCTTCACCACAGTATACTAGGGCTCCTCTTTAGCTGGATCAACCAAACCAAACTCACTGCCATCAAGTCAATCCCGACTCATAGTGACCCCCTTTGGGTTTCCGAGGCAGTAAATCTTTATGGAAGTAGATTGACCAGTCTTCCTTCCGTGAAGTAGCTGGTGGATTTGAACCGCCAACCTTCTGGTTAGCAGTCAGAAGCCTTAGGCACTACACCACCAGAGCTCCCTTTTTAGCAGGATTAAAAACCAAACTAAACTTACTGCTGTCAAGTCGACCCGACTCATAGTGACCCATCCTTGGGTTTCCAAGGCAGTATCACTATGAAAGTAGATTGCCCAACCTTCCTTCCAAGGAGTGGCTGGTGGGTTTGAACTGCCAGCCTTCTGGTTGGCAGTCAAGTGCCTTAGGCACTATGCTACCAGAGCTCCTAAAATCACTTTAGAGAATTTGTTTTTGTTTTTATTTTTTTTAATGCTAAAGCCTGGGCCCAACCCTCAGAAATTCTGATTTCATTGGTGTGGGTTGGAGCCTGGATATTTGTATTTTTTGAAAGCTCCCCAGGTAATCCCAGTATGCAGCCATGTTAAAGAACCATTGAATTCAAAACTGTCCAGTGTCTGCTATATGCCAGGCATTATGCACTGAATGAGGCACGGGGCATACAAAATAAGACAAGGCCCCTGTCCTCATGAACTTGTTTACTATTAGGGGAAATAGGCCTACTCATGACTATAACAGGAAAAGTTAACATTTATATAAACTGTTTTGAGACTACAGATGAAGAGGTAATTTATCCCATCTGGAGGAAAAAGGATAGTGATGTTTGAGCCTTAATGGATGAGTAGGAGTTTTCTAGGCAAACAAGGGAAATACCTGTCCCAAACTTCGGCTCTTCACCACTACTCACCATGAGTAATCAGCCAGTAGCTGGGGTGCTGAATTCTAGGCCAGCTGCTTACTGGTGCCACAAGTTATGAGGAAGGTGTATGCTTAGAAAACATGGCCAACCCAATATGTGTACTTATTATTGGCTGCAGCTACATGGAAGGCCATGTGTGAGCTGTGGAGTCCCTGAGCAACACAAACAGCAAAAGCACTGGGCTATTAACCAAAAGGTTGGAGGTTTGGGTCACTAAGAGGTGCCTCAGAAGAAAGGTCTCCCAAACACTGAAAATCCTAAGGAGCACAGCGCTACCCTGATACTAGAGGCATATTTAAGGCATAGCAAGTATGGCACATACCCTGGGCACCACTTGAAGGGGGGAATTGATGAGTAGTTTCTATTGACCATGACAGTTTCCATTACCAGCTATGAGTGATCATTCAGCAATTTAAAACCAATTGCTCTAGGTGCTGGGAGCTCTGGTGGTGTAGTGCCTAAGGTATTTGACTGCTAACCAGAAGGCTGGTGGTTCAAACCCACCAGCCACTCCTCAGAAGGAAGGTTGGGCAATCTACTTCCGTAGTGATACCACCTCAGAAACTCAAGGAGGGGTCGCTATGAGTAGGATCTGACTCAACGGCAGTGCATTTGCTCTAGGTGCTATTACCAGTAGATATGCCTGCTGTCCAACACACATGGGTTTGCCATGAATCAGAGTCCACTCAATGGCAACTGGTTTGGTGTGAGCTGCCAGAATGCAACACCAGTATCTAGCTGAGGAAAAAGAACCCACACCAGATATTTGATAGAGCAAATTTAATAGGAGGAACATGTTGGAATTGTTGAAAAATCAAACAGGGAACAAGGAAGCATCCCACAGATTAGCGACAGCAGGAAGCCCACAGGCTGAAGTTTAAGGAGGAGGTAGTATTAAAAAGCCCAGGATCAGAGGCATCTGGCAGGAGCTGGAAATGGTGGGGACTCCCCAGCAAGAGCAGAAACTACTAAGAGATACAGTCATTGCTAAAAATGCAAAGATGATACCCAATGATGAGTGGGTGGAAAAGCCCCTCTCCTCCATTCCTCTAGCCCACCAGTCTCCATTCACACTTTGCATTGGCCAAACCCAGCCAGGAGCAGCTGGCAAAGGCATCTGGGAGACGTAGTTTCCAAGGGTCAGACCATGAAGGGCAGGAATGGATTAGGCACTTGTTGTTGTTGTTGTTGTTATGTGCCATCGAGTCTGACCCAACTCATAGCGACCCCTCCTTGGGTTGCCAAGGTGGTATCACTCTGGAAGTAGATTGCCCAACCTTCCTTCTGAGGAGTGGCTGGTGAGTTTGATCTGCCAGGCTTCTGGTTAGCAGTCAAGTGCCTTAGGCACTATGCTACCAGAGCTCCCATTAGGCACTTAGAGGTAAATAATAAAAGACCCATTCTGGAAGAGGTGGCTATGAGGAGGAAGTGAGAGGAGAGCTATTGCATTGCAGAAGATTACGGTCAATGTCATGAGACAAAGTGTATGTGAACTGTGGTATGAAAGATGAATTTGCTCTGTAAACTTTCACCCAAATTACAATAAAATTTAAAAGAAAAAAAAGACCGATTCTGAGCTCTGGCATAAGCAGGAGCAGCTCCCCGGCCCCTGCCCCCTAGACTTAAAACTATCCTGATCTACAGTAGAGCTTCTCAGTCAGTGTCCTACAATTACTATTTACACAGGGTCTGGGACCCCAGAACCCAGGGCAGAGGCTGGTCACCTCTGGCTGCAAAGAGCTTCTTCTATTTACCCACAGGATGCTACACAAATATCAATTAATCTCTGTGCAATGAAGTAAAAATGTTTGATAAGCATTGCTCTAAGAAGAAGTGAAGAAAGAGGATTACAGAGAGCCCACTCTTAGGAAGAGAAGGTTCTCCTGGAGCAGAAAAGGCCTCTAAGGTAGGACAGCTCCAAATCCATGCAGATGTGCTATACACTTGGGAGAACCAGGAGAAGAGCAATCCAAAGTGGGAGCTGATTCTAAAACAGAGAAGGATGACCAAATCTATCTTCTTCATGGAAATTGTATGAAATGAAAACAATGACAAAACACACTGCCATTGAGTGAGACCTGTCTCATAGCGACCCTTCCTTGGGTTTCCGAGGTGGTATCACTACAGAAGTAGATTGCCCAACCTTCCTTCCAGGGAGTGGCTGGGGGGTTTGAACTTCCAGCCTTCTGGTTAGCAGTCAAACGCCTTAGGGACTATGCCACCAGAGCTACCATGGAATTCTAAAGAAGGAAGAAATTCTTAAAATGAAACCCAAAGATGCCCCAGCCTAAGATTCTTAATATGAAGCTCTGGTGAGTCAATGGTAGAATTCTCACCTCCCATGCAGGAGACCCAGGTTCAATTTCTGGCCAATGTACTTCATGGGCAGCCACCACCCATCTGTCAATGGTGGCTTGTGTGTTCCTATGATGCTAAACAGGTTTCAGTGGAACTTTTAGACTAAGACAGACTAGGAAGAAAGTCCTGGTGATCAACTTCCAAAACCCAGACCATGCAAACTCTCTGGATCACAATGGTCCAATCCACAACTGTTCATGGGGATGGTACATTTCAGTGTGTTGCACATGGGATCCCCACGAGTCAGGGGCTGACTTGACGGTAGCTAACAACAGATCTTGAAAGAAGTAAAGGGATGCTACAGAATGTTCTGTATCTCAAGCTGTTGTTCCTCTCAATTTCTAAACTCCTTACTTGGCTTTACTGTTGTTGTTGTTAGGTGCCGTCAAGTCAGCTCTGGCTCCCAGCAACCCTATGTATTACAGAATGAAACACTGTCCAGTCCTGGGCCACCCTCACAATCCTATGCTTGAGCCCATCATTGCAGCCATTGTGTCAATCCATTTTGTTGAGGGTCTTCCCCTTTTTATTGGCCCTCTATGTTACCAAGTATGATATCCTTCTCCAGGCACTGGTCTCTTCTGACAACATGACTAAAGTAGGTGAGACAAAGTCTGACCATTCTCACTTCTAAGCAGCATTCTGATTACCTTCTCCAGGACACATTTGTTCATTCTTCCGGCAGTCCATGGTATTTTCTTGGCTTTGCACCACAGTAATTGGAAACTGAATGAACTAGCCAGAGTGAAAGCTCACGTGCAGTCAACAACTCTCCTGTGTATGTCCCTGAAAATGATGTTGTCAGATCCCACTGAGACCCATGAGGGGAATTAAGATCCGGGGCCACTTGCCCCTGGTTTTGTTTAGTAATCTCTCTAAGTTCATCTCTATCAACTGGAGGAGAAAGCACAGGCCTGTCCTCACAATAGCCAATATCATCAAGTTCTTCTGATTTATTTATTTGCAAATGGACTGTAAAAGCTCATCCTAAGCTTGTAGTCAAGAAGTACAACCATCAACACACCTCTGACCAAAGAGTGGGCACCTGGAACAGTTGCCATCTTTGAAGGAGTGCAGCTTCAGGAGAGACACACACAGAGCAGAGACAGAGGAGTGAGACGCCCTTCCCATTACCCAGAGCAGTCAAATGTTCCATGCAGATCCCTGACTTCATTCTACTAAGTAGAATTTCACTCCATTCACTTTTTAAGAAATTGGGTGGTGTAGTGCCTAAGGCATTTGACTGCTAACCAGAAGGCTGGCAGTTCAAATCCACCAGCCACTCCTTGGAAGGAAGGTTGGGCAATCTACTTCCATAGTGATACCGCCTCAGAAACCTAAGGAGGGGTCGCTGTGAGTCAGATCAGACTCGACGGCAGTGAGTGAAATATTGTAGACATAATATAAAATAGCAAAATCAGGGATATAAGCAAAACACAGACCACTAAAATGGAACACAGGAGTATCTGTTAACAGAAACCCAAGATGAACCAACTCTCAACAAGGACTGGATTTGGACATTGGTTCTCTGGCAGCTAAGGTGAAAAAGGAAACCCATCATGTTATTACTCAACATCATTTGTAGAGAGAAACACTTTTCCCTGACATTAAATTCAGAAAGGCATCTATGACATGGATCCTTGTATAAAAAATTGCGTCTGACATTGTGGAAAACATATTCTTTATATTTCCGCAAGAGACAGAAATGTTCTTCAAATGAGTGGCTTTGTTTTTTACTTTTTAATCAACTTTATATGGATCGTGAACACATTTAAATTGTAATTCAATAAAGTCAGTTTCGTAGGATAAGGCTAAGAAAATATGGTCCAGACACATTGCTTTCTAAATACCTAATTTAGTACATGAATCAAACGTGAAGCATCCCAAAGTAATAATCATTGAAGCATCCATTAAAAGTTTCTAACAATTCATTTCTTCAGCATGCCTTTGAATGCTTCAACATGGGCCCATGATGCAGATATTTTATGCCACTGGTTAAAGGAAGAGGCTTAATCTTAGACATCAGCCATGGGAGAGATAAAGTGTCATTCAGTTGTGAAGTTTAAGAGCCAAGTTTGCCACTTCCATACTGGTGAACCTCCATCCCACTCAACAATGTCACTGGGATTGGCTTCCCTGACCTTTTGACCCTCTTTTCTTCCAGCTCCTTCTGCTCCTCTAACCTGGTCTAAGCTTCATTCTAAATTATTTTGGCTGTTGCATTTCACACACACACATATACTCACACACACACAACAGGCCCCTCCACTTCCAGCAAAATGCCCTACAGCCTGTGGTTGCTGGAAGCTAAGGAGAAACTCACCAAGCTGACCTCCGAACACTCTGGCTGAAAGCCTATGTCTGAGGGGCAAATAAAGGGACCATGGGCTGGGTGAGGCCAGACTCCATCCATACTCTATACCACAGTCAGAAGGAACCCTGGGAAACTCAGAAACAGACCCTATAAAACTCGTCCCAAAGCAGACACAGATGCACGCACTAAGCCTCCATGAGGCAGTGAAGTTCCCTGCCCTGGGCAGCTAAAGCCAACTGCCAACACCACAAAGTCTGTTTATCTAAGGTTTAGACCTTAGTAAAGTAGCTCTAGTGGAGTAGCAGGTAAGGCATCTGGCTGCTAACTAGAAGACCGGAGATTCAAACTCACCAGCTGCTCAGCAGGAAGAAGATGAGGTGATCTACTTTTTGTAAAGATTTCCAGCCTTGGAAACCCAATGGGAGTTGCCATGAGTCAGAATTGACTCAATGGCAGTAAGTTTGGTTCAGTTTGAGGCCTTAGTGAAAATATGACAATTTCTATACCTATTAGGCAGAAACAAGACTATCTTTCTTGGGTACCCCCTCCGACAGCATATGGGGAAGAACAAGAAAACACTTACTGATCATGCACTACCTGCCAGGAATCTTGTAAATCATCTTCACGTAATCTTCACAATAACCCTCTGAAGTTGGATTCCTTGTTCCCACTGTATATGTGAGGAAACTGGCCCCAAAAGTGTTGAGGAACCTGCTCAAAGTCTTTCAAACTGGATAACTGGTAGGGATACAGCCCTTCTTGAGCAGAGGAAACTGTCTACTTTTACAGGTATCTGGGTTCCCTCCCTTCCTTGGACTCTGAATAAAATGAAAGGAAATAAAGAGATAAAAAGAGGACAAGCACCAGTTGCCTACATATACCCACTTGAGATTTCACTCAAGTTTGTCCATAGCCCTGACTCTAGGGCAAAGTTGAGACCACAAAGTCCAGACCAAGAGACAATGCAGCTTGCCATCTCACAGGATGTGAAGGAGAGCTCTGTGGTTCCAAAGACTATTTATTCATAGAAGCGTGCATTATTCAAATAACAGCAAACACATAGTACTTACTATATGACAAGCACTAACACTTTATTAAACCAACCATTGCCATCAAGGTGACCCTGACTATGGCAACCTTTTGTGTGTCAGAGTAGAACTGTGCTCCATAAGGCTTTCAGTGGGCTGGTTTTTCAGAAGTAGTTGCCATACCTTTCTTCTGAGGCACCTCTGGATGGACTCAAACCTCCAACTACTGTTTAGCAGTCAAATGTATGAACGCTTTGTACCACCTAGGAACTCTAACTCAGTGCAACCCCCACACAACCTTGAAATATATACTACTGCTGTCTCTATATTGAAGAAACTGAAGTACAGAGGGGTCAAGTAACTTGCCTAAGGTCACAAAGATTAACTAGGATTTGAACTGAGGCAATATGACCTGAGGATCCACAGCCTTGGCCACTGTTGTAGTCTCCTTGAGCGGCCATAACAAAGTACTATAAACTGGATGGCTTAAAACAGTGTATTCTATCATAGTGTTGGAGGTAAAAGCTCAAAATGAAGGTACCTCAGGGCCATGATTCCTCTGAAGGTTCTAGGGCAGAATCCTTCCCTGCCTCTTCTAGATTCGAGTAACTCCAGGTATTCCTTTGGCTTGTGGTAGCATCACTCCAACTCTGCCTCCACCTTCACATGGCTTCCTTGCCTCTGTGTGTGTCTGTGCCTTCATAAGGCCTCCTTATAAAGATCCAGTCAATGGATTGAGAACTCACCCTACTCCAGTATTACCTCATCTTAACTAATTATATCTGAAAGACCCTATTTCCATATATAAGTCACATTCTTAAGTTCTGGGTAGACATATTTTTGAGAGGCACTACTGAACCTAGTACAGGCACCATGCTATACTGCTTCTTGAATGGGAGGGAAGGAAAGCTAGGGCCCCTCTGAGCTAGGAAAATAGAAAGCAGAAAATGATGCCAGAGAGAATCAGAATAGAGAAAGTGCTCCTAAATGAACACTTCCCATCTTTCCCAGGTGAGATGCAGCTGCCTCTGGCAGACCTTCTTTATGGACCCCACTGGATTTGAACTCACTAGCTCATCCTTGTCACCAGCTGGACATTGTCCCTCCACTAGGAGATGAGCTCCTTCAGATAGGGCCCACTGGGCTCATCTGCTCCCAGGGCCTACAGCAGGAACCAGTACAGAACAGGTACCCAGCAAATGTGTGGGAAAGGAAGGGCTCTCTGGGCTACTGCCCTTTACCCACTCCTGCCCCTGCTTCCCTGCCAAGTCTAGCACTGGGTCTCAGAAAGATGCCCTAAAGTTGGGTGATGGCAGCTGATCAGAGGGAACATTCCAGTTTGTTCACAGCTTCCCTAACAAATCCAAGTTCAAATGGAGTGTCACTCCTGGGATTGGGGAGAAGAGATGCTGTAACCAGATGGGCCAAGCAACAAGGCCAGCTCCAGGGCAAACAGCCCCTCACAGCCTCTCCTACCTTCATCACTCAATGCCTCATTCAGTTAGTCACTCCCACCATGCATTCTTTCCTGCACTGCATGGCCAGGTGCTCAGAATCCCCTACAAGGATTAAGCTGGAGGAAGCTACAGGGAGAAAAATTAGGAGGGGCAAAAGGCAGCTCTCAGCACAGTTAAGCCAGTGCAGGGATGCAAGACAGGAAGAGAACAGGCCTAAGGAACTCCAGAATAAGAGATCAGGCAATTTAGCATCTAATGTTAGCAAAAGGAATACAGAACAGAGTCAAATTGCAAACAGAATGCATAGCGGACCATCATCCATCGTAAGACATTTGCTCTCGGTTGCTTCAGGGCCAAAGAAAGTGGAGCTTGGCCAAAGCTGTAAAAAGACAACTTCTCACTACACCTTGTGAATATTGAACCACATAGAATGAATGACATGTTCAAAAACTAGAGAAAATTGGAAAATGTAAACATTGATACAGAGGATGAGAATTCGTTATGCCACTCTTTCCCTCAGGTCTGTTGCTGTTATTGTTAGTTGTCATTGAGTCATCTCCGACTCACAGTGATCCCATGAACAACAGAATGAAATGTTGCCCAGTTCTGTATCATCTCCATTGTTGTTGGTATGTTTGAGTCCATTGTTGTGGCTACTATGTGTTTTGAGTCTTCTAAACGAGAGGGTTCATCTTCCAGCATCATATTAGAAAATATTATGTGTGATCCACCCACCACTTGTCTGTCAGTTTGTTATACTGTGGTGGCTTGCATGTTGCTATGATGCTAGAAGCTATGCCACTAGCACTTCAAATACCATCAGAGTCACCCATGGTAGAAAGGTTTCAGTGGAGCTTCTAGACTAAGACAGATTAGGAAAAAGGATCTGGCAGTCTACTTCTGAAAAAGTTGGCCATGGAAAACCTTAGGAATGGTAGTGAAATATTATCTGATATATTATTGGTAAGGCTTATGAGTAGCAGTGAAACATTGTTTGATATAGTACTCTCAAGTTGGAAGGCACTCAAGATATACCTGGGGAAGAACTGGCTCCTCAAAGTAGAATTGATCATAATGATGTGGATAGAGTAACACTTTTGGGACCTTCATTTGCTGGTGCAGCACAACTCAAAATGAGAAGAAACAGCTGCAAACATTTATTAATAATCAGAATGTAGAATGTATGAAGTATGAATCTAGCAAAACTGAAGGTGTCAAAAATGAAATGGAACACATAAAGATCAGTATCCTAGGCATTAGTCAGTTGAAATGGACTGGTACTGGTCATTTGGAATCAGACAGTCATATGGTCTATTATGCAGGGAATGGCAAATTGAAGAATGGCATCACATTCATAATTGAAAGGACATTTTAAGATCTATCCTGAAGTACAATGCTATCAGTGATAGGATAATATCCTACAATGAAGATCAGTTAATACTACTATTATTCAAATTTATGTACCAACCACTAAAGCCAAAAATGAAGAAATTGAAGATTTTTACCAACTTCTGCAATCCAAAATTGACCAAACATGCAATCAAGATGTATTGATAATTACTAGTGATTGGAATGAGAAATTTGGAAAGAAAGCAGCAGTTTGGTAGTTGGAAAATATGAACTTGGTGAAAGAAATGAAGCTGCAGAGTGCATGATAGAATTTTGCACGACCAACAAGTTGTTGATCATTTCAAATACCTTTTGCAACAACATAAAAAGCAACTATACATGTGGACCTCACCAGACGAATACACTGGAATCAAATCGACTATATCTATGGAAAGAGGCAATGGGAAGCTCAATATCATCAGTCAAAACAAGCCCAGGAGCTGACTGTGCAACAGACCATCAATTGCTCATATGCAAGTTCAAGGAAAAGGTGAAGAAAATTAAAACAAGTCCATGAAAGCCAAAATACAACCTTGATTATATTCTTCCTGAATTTAGAGATCATCTGAAGAATAGACTTAATGCATTGAGCACAAATGACCAGAGACCAGACGAGTTGTAGGGTAACATCAAGAACATTGTACAGGAAGAAGTAAAAGGTCATTAAGAAGACAGGAAAGCAAGAAAAGACCAAAATGGATGTCAGAAGAGACTTTCAAACTGCTCTTAAATGGAGAGTAGCTAAAGTAAATGGAAGAAATGAAATAAAAGAGTTAAACCAAAGATTTCAAAGGGTGGCTCAAGAAGACAAAGTAAAATATTATAATGAAATGTGCAAAGACCTGGAGTTAGAAAAACAAAAGGGAAGGACACACTCAGTATTAATCAAGCTGAATGAACTGATAAAAGAATTCAAGCCTCGAGTTGCAATAAACTCTCTGCCGTCAAGTCAGATCCAACTTATAGTGACTCCTCCATGGGTTTCCAAGGTAGTATCACTGCAGAAGTAGATTGCCCAACCTTCCTTCTGAGGAGTGGCTGGTGGGTTTGAACTGCCAGCCTTCTGGTTAGCAGTAAGATGCCTTCGGCACTACGCCACCAGAGCTCCCAATACTGAAGGATTATCTGGGGGAAATATTGAATGACTCAGAAAAAAAAAAAAAAAGAATAAGATGAAAGAAATACCTAGAGTCACTATACCAAAAAGAATTGGTCAACACTCAACCATTTCAGGAAGCAGCATATGATTAAGAACTGAGAGTACAAGGAAGAAGTCCAAGTTACATTGAAGTAGTTGGCAAAAAACAAGCCTCCAGGAATTGACAGGATACCCATCGAGATGTTTCACAGAACAGATGCAACACCAAAGGTGCTTACTCATTTATGCCAAGAAATTTGGAAGACAGCTACCTGGCCAACTGACTAGAAGAGATTCAGATTTGTGCCCACTCAAAAGAAAAGTGATGCAACAGAATGAAGAAATTATCAAACAATATTATTAATATCACATGCAAGTAAAATTTCGCTGAAAATTCAAAAATGTTTGCAGCAGTATATTTGACAGGGAACTGTCAGAAATACAAACAGGATTCAGAAGAGGGCATAGAATGAGGAATATCATTGCTGATGTCAGATGGATCTTGGCTGAAAACAAAGAATACCAGAAACATGTTTATCTGTGTTTTATTGACCATGCAAAGGCATTTGACTGTGTGGATCATAACAAATTATGGATAACACTGTGAAGAATGAGAATTCCAGAACACTCAATTGTGCTCATGAGAAACTAGTACATAGAGCAAGAGGCCATTGTTAGAACAGAACAAGGGGATACTGAATGGTTTAAAATCAGGAAGGATATGCATCAGGGTTATATCCTTTCACCATTATTCAATCTGTATGCTGAGCAAATGATCTGAAAAGCTAGGCTATAAGAAGAAGAATGTGGCATTAGAATAGGAAAATGGCTCATTAACATCCAGCAGTATGCAGATGATACAACCTTGCTTGCTGACAGTGAAGATGACTTGAAGCACTTACTGATGAAGATCAAAGCCTTCAGTACAGATTACGCCTTGATATAAAGGAAAGAAATAACATCACAACTGGTCCAAAAAGCAACATCACAATAATTGGAGAAAAGATTGAAGTTTCAGGGATTTCATTTTACTTGGATCCACAATCAATGCCCATGGAAGCAGCAGTCAAAAAATCAGACAATGTATTCCACTAGGCAAATCTGCTGCAAACAACCTTTTTAAAGTTTTCAAGAGCAAAGATGTCATTGTAAAAACTAAGGTGTGCTTTAGTCAAGCCATGGTATTTTCTGTAGCTTCATATACATGTTAGAGCTGGGCAATGAATAAGAAAGGCCAAAGAATTGATGCATTTGAACTGTGGTATTAGTAAAGAATATTGAAAAAACAATGAATTGCCAGACTAACGAACAAATCTGTCTTGGAAGAAGTACTACTAGCTTCTAAGGAACAGCTGGAATGTTCCTTAGAAGCAAGAATGGTCAGACTTAGTCTCACATACTTAGGTCATGTTGTCAGAAAGCACCAATTCTTGGAGAAGGATATCATGCTTGGTAAAGTAGAGAGCAAAAAAGGGAAAGACCCTCAGCAAGATGGATGGACACAGTGGCTGTGAGGATGGGCTCAAGCAAAGATTGTGAGGATGGCGCAGGACTGGGCAGTGTTTCATTCTGTTGTACACGGGGTCCCATGATTCAGAACCAACTCAACAGTACCTAACAACAATAACACGTGTGATCTATATGGTTGTCATTAGCTAATTTTTGGAATTAAATCACCCAACCTTTCTTCCTTATCTGTCTCAGTCTGGAGGCTCTGCTGAAACATGTTTACCGTGGGTGACCCTGCTGGTATTCAAACTACTGGTTGCATAGCTTTCAGCAGCTCAGCAATATACAAGCCACCATAGTACGTCAAACTGATTTGTTGTTATATGCCATCGAGTCAGACCCGACTCAGCGACCCCTCCTTGGGTTTCTGAGGTGGTATCACTACGGAAGTAGATTGTCCAACCTTCCTTCCGAGGAGTGGCTGGTGGGTTTGAACCGCCAGGCTTCTGGTTACAGTCATGTGCCTTAGGCACTACACTACCAGAGCTCCCTGTCAAACTGACAGGTGGTAGTTTTCTGCTGGATCTAAGCTCCTCAGATTTCCCCAGGAAGGGCCAATGTTGAGATTTGAACCCAGGCTAGGTAGGGAGGATCTCTGGTTTTTATGCCTATTCTATTCTGTCCCTTCATAAAATGTGGAAAACAATCTCATTTTATTAAGTTGTTATGAGGTTTGAATAAGAAATAAGTATGTAAAGTCATGGTGCTTGGCCCAAGGTCAGTCCTGGGGAATATTAGTGTCCTGCTCCCATGTGTTCCCATTTAATCTAGGATAGAATAAGGGGAGTGGGGTGGTTTGGGGGTGGTAGTTCACCTGTGGCAGGGAGGGCAGGAGTTGTTGACCCCTGATCCCAGAGAGACAAACTGCTAAAATATCAAAAGGACATCCATGTGCCAAGTTTGGTTTTCATTAGTTCTGCCTCCTGAAATCAGATGGCAAATCTTGCCCCTGGGGCTTGAGACCCAATAACTTGGCCACACTGGCCAGGGCTGGGTACTAAAAGCAACACATGGCACTCCCAGGCACTTGCCCAGATCACAAAGAACCCAACCCTGTGAGCCTGGCCCCTGAGGAGAGAAACCTTATTGCATAGTAAACAGTGCCCAAACAGCCCTCCCCAGACTGTGCAGCTCAGCCTGAGCCAGGCCCAGGACACGGGAGGGAGATACTTCTGCATGGTCCAAATTGGCAATGTGCATGGGCACAGATGGAGGGAGAGCCGGCTCTGTAATTCAAGCTCAGTGGCTGGAACTGCCTTCTACCGTCGCATCCACCCTCTCCTGGACAAAGGACTCTGTGGGGGCTCAGGATGAATGGAGATGATGAGGGTCAGACTCCAAGCACTCAGAGATTTGCTCAGGGAATTAGTGTTGCCCCTCTTAGGGGAGCCCAGGTCATCTCAAAGGCACTTCTTCCACCCCCTGCAAGAATGTCAGAACAGTTTATCTGCCCCTCTCTTGGGAAACTTCTAATCTCACCTTGCCTTGCTGTAGTAGTTCATGGAATGGCCTCAGGGACCAATTTTCTGTCTATACAGATCCCTTTAGGATAAAAACTATGTTTGGCTGTGACCTCAAAGTGCCAGGGGAGTAAGAAAATCTCAGCAGTATGGGATTTGAGGTTTACAAATCTTCAAAATATGACTCTTGTGCCTGTTCTGCTGGCCCCTCCTGGTAGCTGCCATCTTGAAAGAATACTTGGCAGACTGGAGTTTCAGCTGTTCCCAAAGGTCGCTGGGGAACCCAGAACAACTCAGCTCTGTTTCTCTGTCTCCAAAATGAGCACAGAAGTAGCTGTAAAGAATCATTTCTAATCTAGCCTGCCTCACTACATCCATTCTTCACTTATCAACTATCTCATTATCCGACATTTCTCATTTCTGACAATAATAAAAAATCTATCAACTGACTTTTTTGTGTATTAACAATGTAAGTCTGGCAGTAACAAATGCCAACGTGTGAGGGGAGAGTTATGCTGGTGGTGATGGTTAAGGTTATGTGTAAACTTGGCTGGGCCATGATCTCAGTGGTCTGGCGGTCATGTAGTGATGTAATTTGGCAGTTATGCAATGATGTAGTCATCCTCCATTTTGTGACCTGATGTGGTCATCCTCTATTTTCACATAATGCCAATTTTTGCATAATGACCTGATCTTTGGAATCTAACCATTTTAATAAGTGAAGAGTGGGTGTACTTATCACCAGGCAAGTCACATGACACCCTACCTATACAATAGGAGGAGGGGTCTCTTCTGGATTTCCTCCAAGGAAAACCACCAAGGGGAAAATAAGCAGGACTTCTCTACAAGGCCAGAGTCCCTGGGTAGTACAAATCCAAAGGCTGGACTTTCAACTCCACCCAGAGGCACCTCCAAAGAAAGACCTGGTGATCTACTTCCAAAAAATCAGCCATTGAAAGTCTTGTGGAGCACAGCTCTACTCTCACACATACAGGATCACCATGAGTCAGAGTCAACTCCATAGCAACTGCTTTTTTATTTTTTGTTTGTTTGTTGTTGTTGTTGTTGTTGTTGTTGTTACTGCAAGGCCATGGCCATTTGTAGAGAAGACTTAGGCCTCAACCCTGCCCCTGCCACTAACTAGCTTTGCAACCCTGCACAACTTACTGGATCTTTCTGAGCTTGGAATTCTTCCTCTGTAAAAGAGAGTAATAAAACTCACCAATAGAGTTGCTCTAGAGATTAGAGAGACGCTTGTTCTATAGCTAGCACACAGAAGGTATTCTATGTATAATAAACCAAAAGAAAACAAACCCGTTTCCAGTCAATTCTGACTCAAAGTGATTCTAAAGGACAGAGTAGAACTTCCCCGTAGGGTTTACAAAGACATAAATCTTTATAGGAGCAGATTGCCACGTTTCTTCCAGAGAGCAGCTAATGGGTTCGAATCGTCAGCCTTTCAGTTAGCAGTCAAGCCATTTAACCACTCTGCCGCCAGGGATCCTTTCTATGTAATAAGTAATAATAATAAGTTATATTATTATGATATATTATATATATAGTATATCATATATTATTATTATTATATATTGTTATTATTATTATGGACCTCCACATGCCTCAAGGGTACCTGGAGGCTTGAGGGAACATGGTGTTGTTCCCAAGCCACACAGTCTGCTCTTTGCACCCTGCACCAGGTAGGCCAGAAGCTCATGTTCCAAGCTGCCCTTAAAAGTCCAGTGACATCCTTGCCAGCATCAGTACCTGCCTGCATTAGCCCTTAGGGAAGGTGGAGCTTTAGAGTGCTAGAGTGTTTATTTGCCTATGAGTTCTTCATTCTCCTCCCAGCCACCCACCTATTTGTAAACCCAGCCTGGAGCCCCTTCACCACCTTTCTCCATCCCAGCGGCAAGGACTGTCCTTGCCAGAGAGGGCATGAGATCACCCACCTGGTGGCTCTCACAGCACAGCATGGATGACAGATGCCATAGCAACGCCCCTAGCAACAATGACAAGAGACAACCTCTCAGACACAGACTGATGGAGAATATGTAAACAACAGCCAACCACAAAGAGAGGAAGGGTTGTGGGGCCAGAGGCACACACAAATGCATTACGGCCCCTGCCTGGGCACAGAAGGAAGCTCATTACCAATTCTGACTTCCCCTTTCAACATAAAAGCAAAATCACCAATAGAAAAGAGACAAGGAAGGCTGAAAATCCCTTTGACCTGCAGCAAATTTAGTTTAATCAGCTCCAGCCAGCTGTGTAGCTGTTGGGATACAGCTGCGATAACTGATGGCTCCCTGAGACTGGAGGACAAGCCAGTGGCTACAATGCTGCATCTCTGGTGGGATCTCAGAGCCACAAGCCACTGGGGCTGGACAATCAAGGCAGAAGGCTGGGCCCCCAACTTCAATGTCCATCAGCAACAGAGCCAAGTAAAAGCTTAGGTGTCAGAACCAATCATGCTTCCCTCTCACTGAGCCAAACTCAGGAGGACATTGTCCTTCTCCCCAGACAAGGCTGATTGAACTCAGGTCTCCACCAGCCCAACTGTGGGGGGCATTTCCAGACAGGTGACAGCAAAGAAGTTCATTTCGGTGGGGAACTGGAGCTCCTGGTGTGGATGACTTGTCTAGGCTTCCAGGAACTGTTAGGATCAAAACCAAGATAAGAATAATATTGCTGGTGATAACTAACATACACTGACTTACAGGCAATGTTTGGTGCATACTCTCCAGACCCTTCTGAAGTGGACACCATATTTCCAGTGAACAAATGATGCAGCCATGGTCCACAGATGATATGCCCAAGGTCACATGGTTCTTCCTTTTCCTAGCTTGCATCCAAATCCAGGGATGCCCTCACCTCCTCCCTTGCTCCTACTGTTTTGTTAGCTGCCATACAGTCGGCCCCTAATTCATAGTGACTCCATGCACACAGAATGAAATGCCACCTGGTCTGTGCCATCCCCATGATTGATTTCAGATCAGACCATTGTGATCTATCGGGTTTTTATTGGCTGAATTTTCTAAGTAGATCTCCAAGCCTTTTTTCCTAGTCTGCCTTAGTCTGGAAGTACTGCTGAAATCTGTTTGGCATCACAACAACACAGAAGCCTCCACCAACAGATGAATGGTGGCTGCATATGAAGTGCATTGGCCAGTAATCAAAACTAGGTCTCCTAAATGGAAGGTGAGAATTCTACCACTGAATCACCACTGCCTTGGCACTAACAGCTGTTGTTGTTATATGCCATCAAGTCAGACCCGATCTGACTCATAGTGACCCCCCCCCTTGGGTTTCTGAGGCGGTATCACTACAGAAGTAGATTGCCCAACCTTCCTCCTGAGGAGAATCTGGTGGGTTTGAACCACCAGCCTTCTGGTTTGCAGTCAAGTACCTTAGGCACTATGCTACCAGAGCTCCAGCACTAACAGGAGAGAGGAGTTTCAAATGGCTGAAGAAAATCCCCAGTTAAATTGGGCCACAGTTTAATAGGCTTGGATTTAAGAGAAGATACAATTGGAAGACTAAAATGTAATAAGATAAAATAAATGAAATAAAATAAAAAGAACACTGCCAGCAGCAGTAACAATAACTACAGTGACTCTGGGCCCACAAGCGTGGACATTGCAAAAGTGCCCCAAGCAAATGAACAGCTTAAGCATTTTCATGAGGGATCCCTTGCAGGGGTTCTGCTGGAGGAGAGGAAAGAAGAGACAGTCGATGAGAAAAGTCACGAGTAAAATCCCAGCTTTTCCTACCCACAGGAAGAATGGGGACCTCAAAGACCACCAAGCCAGAGACCTGTGGGTCAATCCCAATGGAGTCTGTTGGAAGAGAAAATGCCAGGAACATGCAGGTACTAATGGGGATCCAAATCCAAGCTCTGCTATTTAGTAGCCATGTGGCATTAGGCAAGCCACTTAGGTTTCCTATGCCTCAGACTGCCTATCAGAGAAACAGGGAGAGCAAGGCCCAGCTCACAAGCTGTAGAGAGTGGAACGTAATCAGAGATGGGAAATAGCCCAGCCTTGGCAGGCTCTTAAGAAAGGTTGGCAGCTGAAGGCCCGTCTCCGGAAGCCATGGGAGCCCATCATCTCGCAGACCACTCACTTCCAAGGCTCTTCCTTCCTGCCACACGGCCACATGCGTCTGCTGCCAGCTTCTTTCTAGATGGACCTGGAACATTCTGAAGGTACCTCCCTCAGGCCAGAGAAGGGGTCAGTTGCAGCACTCTCCCCTCCCATCCCAAGGTCAAGCCACTTTAAAGCCACGGGATATGATGGCACCAGAAAGGACCCTAGAGATCAACCTGTTCAGGTGCCTAAAGGCTGGATGCACATCTGAACCACGTGGGAGAACTGTCAAAAATGCCAATTCCTGGGCCCAACCTCAGACAACTGGATCAGATTCTCTGAGGTTGGGGCTCAGTCCTCCACATTTTTAACAAGCTCTGCTGGGGATTCTGGTATAATCTTTTAAATTTACAAATGCAGGTGGACTTAATGCTAATTAATTTCTATTACTCTTTTTCTGGTTATAAAGTAACACAGACTCATTATGGCAAGTTTGTTTTTTTTTTTTTAAAAAAAAAGTGGGGTTTGGGGAGATGCAAAGATATAAAGAAAATTAAAGCTAGTAGTAATCCCATCTCCCACAGATAGCCACCCTTGGTGCTGGAAGCATGTTTTCCAATCTTCATTCTTGGCCGATGAGATGATAATGGTAATGGAGGCCAACTGAATCCTAGCTTTCTTCACTCAATATTTTATCTTAATTATTTTCTGATGTCATTACAAATTCATAAGAAAAAAATCAATACAGATGAAAAAAAACCAAGGACCAAAGTGATGCTAAACCAAAGTGATTCCCTCTCCCACACACACAGATACAGGGGCAGATCCTAGTAGCCATCTACAACACATACATGGATCTACATGCTCTCCCAATGCCTGCTGAGCACTGAACTTGGCTCAAGTCAGTGCTCAAACTTCACAGCAACTTCATGATGTTTTAGCATCACTATTTACCAAGGTAAATAGCTCATGAATGCCAAGGGCAAGGCCAGATCCCAGATAGCCTGACTCCAGGTTTGGTGTTCATTTCTGTACCCCAGGAGTATGCCATCCCTCAAACACTCACACCTGACCAGGGAGTCAAGCTAGGATGAAGGTGGCACTGGCAGCCAGCAGTCCAGTGATAGAAGAGTGAGGGAATGGTGGGGGATCCTGTTTGATGGCTCACAAGAGCCAGCCAAAAAGTCAGATTACACCACACATAAACTAATGACACCACTGTCAACACTGGTTAGGCTGCACAATAGAAAAATTACAGAGCTGTTTGGTCCCAACAATATAAGATTAATTTATCACTACAACTTATGTGACACTGGAGAGATAACAGCCTGAATAGAGTTCTTTGCACACCTTGTGCGCAACTAGAGGTCCTTGACCACAGAGGCCCGTCAGGCCTGAAAGAATGAGCTGGAATGAAAGCTTTTCAGCTCATGCAGGGAGACTGGCTACGGCAGGTTGGGGAGGTCCACAGGGGCTGTTTGTCAGCTGAAATGTGGGTCTGAATTCAGAGATTCCCTCTTCCACACATACACACAGATACAGGGACAGATCCTAGTAGCCATCTACAACACATATGTGGACCTACATGCTCTCCCAATGTCTGCAGAGCACTGAGCTTGGCTCAAGTCAGTGCTCAAACTTCACATCAACTGCATGAAGCAGGAACTATTATTATTATCCCCATTTTACAAATCAAGAAACTGAGGCACAGAGAGGTAAAATAACTTAGCCAGGGTCACAGAGAGGGCAAGCAGCAGCTCAAAGATTCAAACCCAGGCCACAGTCTATGCTCTGAACTCTAAAACTCCCTTTCAATAATTCAACAATAGTAGTAATAATACCAGTTGCTGTTGAGTTGACTCCGACTCATGGCAATCCCATGTAGGCAGAGTAGAACTTTGCTCCATAGAGTTTCATGGCTTGAATCTTTTGGAAGCAGATCACCGGGGCTTTCCTCACAGGCACCTCTAGATGGGCTTGAATTGTCAACCTTTCAGTTAGTAGCCCAGCACTTAACCATTTGTGCCACCCATTTCCTCATTACCTTCAGTTTCTTAAGCACACTCACATACCATTGTTCATAGAATCACCACAGTCATCCCATGAAATATCCTATGACTTCTATTTGATAGGTGGGGAAATCAAGGCACAAAGAGGTCAAAGCTTGCCCAAGATGTTTGTTGTGTTATTGTTGTTGTTCTGTGCCGTCAAGTCGGACCCGACTCAGAGCGACCCCTCCTTGGGTTTCTGAGGCGGTATCACTATGAAAGTAGATTGCCCAACCTTCCTTCCAAGGAGTGGCTGGTGGGTTTGAACCACCAGCCTTTGGGTTAGCAGTCAAGTGCCTTAGGCACTACGCTACCAGAGCTCCTCCAAGATGTTTAGGTTTCCCAATTATTAGGTTAAACTATATAAACCAAACTGTTGTAGACCCAACACAGATGAAATTTGCACTGTGACACAGACTGGCTGCTTCCTGAAAGGAATCACCATAATTTACAAGCAGAGCATCCACATCCAGAGGGTTGGACACCAGGCACAGCGCTATGAGTTCTCAAAACAACCTATGAGATAAATGCCAGCCTTATTAGCAGATAAAGAAACTGAGGTCCAGGGAGACTTAAGGATTCCGTTAGCATCCCACAGGAAGGCAGCATCTGAACCCAAGGGTCACTGTGAGCTAAAGGTCATGGTGAGTCCTTGCACTTGAGGACTCTGTACTTCCCCACATCCTGTCCTGAGGACTCTTCAAGAGGGCTGGTGGGAGAAAGGATGGAGGGTGGGTGCAAGTGTGAATGGGCCATTCACTTCCCTGATGACTCCAGCCAGCACTGCAGGTGGGGGAGGGGACTAGGGCTCAACAGAAGGCAGACATCAGCAGCTCCAGTTGGAAACCCCCAGCACATGGCCCCCAGGGTAGACAGTGACCTTCCCCAGAAGCAGCTGAGTGGAACGTCCTTGACCAGCTGGCCAGGGCAAAGCGTCACACTGCAGCCACCCAGGAGGACTCAGTGGCCTGTGTAGCCAGGAGTGAGTGCTGTTGTGGGGGTGGGGGCAGCGGGTCATAGCTGTGCCCCCTGCTGCTTCATTGCTCCCTTCTTCCCCAGAGCCCCTCTCTGCCCAGCTTAGGGGCAGAGGAGCAGCTGGCAGGCGGAGGATCACACCGGGGATGAGATGGCAAAGGCCCCCGGCAGCAAGGGCAGCAGGTGGGTGAGCTTCTTAGAGCCAGACATCCCAGGGCAGGAGCTAGCCATGTCAGGGTGCCCAGAGCAGGGCTCAGGCAGGCCTGGTATAGGGAGGCAGAGAGGATCATGTATAAGAACTAGCTCTGCTGGAAGCAGCATCACTTAATTACTGCCTGGTCTTGGACAAGTTCCTCCACCATTCTGGACCTCCACTACTTTCTTTATATGTAAAATGAACATAATAATATTATCTACCTTCTTGAGCCATGGGAGGAATAAATGAGATATTATACGTTAAAAGGCTTTAGTACAAAATAAGTGCTCAGTAAAAGATGGTCACAGGGTGAGTGCAGAAGACTTAGGAAGCTATGACCCAGGGTGGAGCCTGGAGACAGAGGCAGTATCCAAAAGCCAGAAGACCAAAGGGATTTGGGACAGGGGTTAGGAAAATCAGATGGCATTCATTCTGTCTACTCCTAGGAATTAACAGAACACAGAATTGGACTCTGAGCCATGTGCACAGAACTCACTTACTCCCACCCTCAGTCCCTCTCAGAGCCTCAGAATCTCCTCCTGGAGAAGGTGCAGACACTGTAAAGCAACAGTCATGTACCTCTTGTCAGACAGAACAGCACTGGAAGGCCCTGGTGAAAGATGAAGCCTCAAGTTCAGATTAGGGTTCCACCTGCAAGGTGGGGAGCCATCCCTGCACCAAGCATCAAGGCTCTGAACCTAGAATTGAAGGGGAAAGTCCAAGACAGGCTGGAAACCTGGCCTGCAGTATCTGCGGCCTGAATAGCAAGTGATTAGGAATCTTCAGGAGCCTGCTTTCCAGCATGGCAAGAACGTGCCTGGCACATGCAGACAAGCCCCACATGCTTTGGGGTCAGAACAAGCTAGGTTCAAATACTCCCTCCTACACCTCGCAGCTGGGTGACGTTGGGACTGTTACCTACCAAACCAAACCTCTCTGAGCTTGTTTCCTCCTCTGTCAAAGGGAGCTAATGAGTGGTATTCATTCTGATCTTAGGTAGATGTTGCCATTACTAATCAATAAACAGCAACTATCAGGATGGTCATTATTATTCTCATGTATGCTATGTTGCCTGTGTTCCTTCAGTGGGAACACACTGCCAACCAGGAGTGCAACCAGCGTGGAGAAGTACTGATAAGACGAAGCTGGCCGTGACCTTGAGGAGTTCCCACCTCGTTAGGGAGGCAGCTATATAAATAATCACGGCACAGGGAGTCGCCAGGGCAGCGGAGATGGGCTCCAGCTCTCGCACACCAGAGCCAGGGAGGCCATCAAGCTCTGCAGGAGGAGATGGGAATTAAATCCACCTCCAGGGAGCAAGGTGTAATAAACACAGAATGGGAGTTTTTCCTTTGAAAAGCTAGCCATTTTGATATTGTGTGCTTTTTTTTTCTTTTTCCCTATAATTATCTCCACTTTATTCTCCCTTAGTATTTACCAAGTTCTTAATGCCAGCTAGTAAGTACCAAGAGAACTCAAGAAAGATGATGTTTTTCATGGGGGCTGGGGAGCACACCCTGGGCCAGAGGGTGGTGTGGTGCTAAGAATAATCAGAGAAAGGACTCCAAGATGAAATTAAGAGGTCGCATCAAGAAACCCCAGTGGCTCTCTACTCTATCCACTGAGTCTCTCCCCAGTGCAGTCCTGATGGTTGGGGTTTTGTTTGAGTGAAAGAAGATAGTTCCCCACAGAAAACATCAAATGCTGGGCTGAAGCAGGTATAAGTTCTCTGCTGGGCTAGGAAACCAGGGGGCTGTACCCTGTGTCCCATCCTCATCCTAAAACACCAACAGTCATAGTCACAGATGCCACCCACCCCTGCCTCCTCTCTGCAAATCCCAAGAATGGTATGGACTCTGTAGAAGGGACTCCTGGATGCTGTTCAGAACAGAGGAGGCCCCCAAAGCAAGCTGCAGATGAATGGAGTGATGAGGAGTCCAGGAAAAGGAGAAGAGATGGAGAGCAAGGCATGGCTGTAGTGTGTGGGGAACCTCATGCCAATATCTCTTCAAGTCAGCCCACAGTTATGACTCATAAAGTGGGCTCACACTCATCAGAACTGGCCAGCAAAGCCCACTTCACCTCATCTGACAGTGTGATGTTTCTCACCCAGATGGGCTCAGACTAAGTCAATGTCCATTTCAGAAACAGGAGGACCCCAGGAAAGCCCCACAGACAACACTCCCTGGAAGGCAAGCCAATGACAGGCCCCAAGAAGAGGCTGAAGAGTGAAGGGCCAGAAAAACGAGGGACAGATGCCTTCCTAGGGGCCCAATTGGGCACCGCCAGTGGTCACTCGCTGCCCCCACATACACAGCCCACAGCTGGTTCTGGCTCTGAAATCCTTAGACACTGAGCCTCAGAAAGGTGGCCATTCCAAAGGGCCAATGTGACAATCCAAGGATGATGGCAGGGAGTAGCCTGGATATGGAACAAGACTTGGACATAGAGTCACAGGCATAGGTGTGAGTCCCCACTATGTCTTGTCCACCCTGTGTGACTTCAAGTAAGTCCTCCTTGGCTCTGGGCCTCAGTTTCCCCATCTATAGAAGGAGGCACATGAGCAGACCATTGCTAAGCCTCTCTCTCCCCCAAGTCTGATACTGAGTGTCCTAAGACCACTGCAACAACCTGCACAGATTCCTTGTAGGACCTTCCAACATCTGCCAGCTGCCCTCCTCACGCACCATGCCCTTCTCATATTCTTCACACCCTCCACCTTCCCAGCCAATACCTTATTGTTGTTCGGTACCGTCAAGTTGATTTGACCCATAGTGACCCCAAGTGACAGAGTAGAATGGTAGAAAGGAAAACCTAGGATTTCTAGACCATTAATCTTTATGAGAGCAGATTGCCAAATCTTTTCTCCTGTGGAGCCACTTAGTGGGCTCAAACCACCAACCCTTGTGTTAACAGCTGAGCACTTAATCGAGCCACCAGGGTTCCTCAGTCAACCCCTTAATGAACCTCTGTTGTTGCCCTCTTCTTCACAATGGTGAATTGAATTGAGTCTACCAAACAAATTTGAGGTCATACTAGAAAAGTTTGGTCTGAATTCTAATCCATCTAACCACTGTCTTATAAAAGGAGAGTACAGACAGGAAAACTGAGTCACACACAGGCCTAAGACAGCATGTGAGGATCTACTACAAAGCAAGGAACTCTAAGAAACACCCAGGGCTACAGAAGCTAAAAAGAGACAAGAAAGAACTTTCCTCAAACCTACGCCTCCAGAACCATGAGAAAATCAGTTCCTGTTCTTTGAAGTCACCCACTTGGTAGGATTTTGTTATGGCAGCCTTAGGAGACTAAGGCAACCACTATGGAGGCTTCCAGGGCACCCAGTATCCCAAAGACTCCAGCCACTGGAGGAGCCTTCAGAGTATGTCCTAGGAAGCACCAACTGGATGGTGTGAATGGACAGGAAGTAGGCCACCTGCACTCCTAAGATAACTGGGGGATGGGGATTTGGGGTGCAGTAGAATGATCCCTAAATGGGGCACATCTCCATTCCCTGAGTTGGCTTCCTGGAAAAAACTCTAGTAGTTTCAGACACAAATTTTTCTACACTGAGACATTTGATAGGTGGGCAGAGGTTTCTAGAGGATGCTGGGCACCCCATGGTCCAGGAAAGATCTTGAAGCCAGTAAAGCTCAGCCTCAGAAGCCCCTCCCCCCATTCTCAGACCCATCCTGTTCTGACTCCATGCCCAGATGGAGTGCTAAGCCTTCTCTGAGCATCACATCACTTGTGGCTGATGTAAATCTTCTCCAGCCCTACTTTTGAGCCCATACTCATTTTAAGCAGATGATCTTCTTTTATTAATTTCACTATTAGTAAAAACAATCATAATTATATCTAATTTGTATAGAGCCCTCACCGTGTGTCAAGCAGGGTGCCAAGTGTTTTACAGGAATTACCTTACTTAATCCTCTCAATAACCCCACAAAGGAGGTGCTATTATTATCATTACTATCCCCATTTTACAGATGGAGAAACTGAAGCTTGGTGAGGTCAAGTAACTTGCTGAGAAGACCTAAGACATCTGACTTGAGCTTTCTCATCTTCTTTTCTCTTTATTTATACACTTGAATATTCACTTTTTTCACTTTCCCTCCTTTCTCAGAGAAAAGGGGTCCCTATTCTTTCTTTCAAGAGTTCTGGTAGCGTAGTACCTAAGGCATTTGACTGCTAACCAGAAGGCTGGCAGTTCAAACCCACGAGCAACTCTTCAGAAGGAAGGTTGGGCAATCTGCTTCTGTAATAATATCACCTCGGAAACCCAAGGAGGGGTCACTATGAGTCAGATCCAACTCCATGGCAGTGCATTTGATATTCTTTCTTTCATTCACCCATCCACCAGCCCCCAAGGCACTGTGGATGAAGAGTGGTTCAAGACATGGTCCAGCCTTCCAAGAAACCACAGATTCGGTGTTTGTCGCTCCTTCTCTGCCTCTACCCTCCCTCCAAGCCCTGGTTCCTTCCTGCCCAGTCTCTCACGCTGTTCAGCTTCTCCCTGCATTGGCTCCTTCCATTCTGCCCACAAACCCATTCAGGTCTCCTCCATTGGTTTAAAAAAGAAAAAAGATCTTGTTGCCAACCCAGCAGTGGCCTTCCCTTCTTGACCAAAGTCCTTGAAGGAAGGAAGAGTCTGCACTCACTGCTTCACTCACTCATCTCTCTCCTGCCCCCTTCAGCCCACTGGCACGTCATGTCCCCCCACATCTCTGACCACTCCCTTACCCTTGACACTACTTTCTCCTCACCAGCAATCTCCTTGCTATCTCACTCCTTCCCTAACCCTTTCTCTCACTTCCAGATGTACACAGCTCAAGCTCTCTCCTTGAGCTTATCCTGACTTCATGGTTCACACATACTTGGCTTCTGCCCTCACCTGTAGGCATCTTATTCACAATTCCATAGACCTGCTCTTATGCCCAAGGCTAGCCTTGAAATTCTACCTACTGGCCACACAGGTCACAACTCCAATCCAGCATGTGAAATCAGTTCATCCCACTCCTTCCTAAATCCACACGCAGCCTGCTTTCCCTCTATCTGTTGCCTCCCATCATGAAGATCCAGCACTCAGACTCAGACAAGTCCACTCAGCCCAAATCCTGCCCATCTGACCTCCATTCCCTTTCTCTCTCCCACCCTGTCCTCTATTTCACATTGACTACCCACCTCCAATTTCAGATTTCCACCCCTCTATCTAGAGTCCCTAGGGAGCTCTGGTAGCATAGTGCCTAAGGCACTTGACTGCTAACCAGAAGGCTGGTGGTTCAAACCCACCAGCCACTCCTCGGAAGGAAGGTTGGTTGGGCAATCTACTTCCGTAGTGATACTGCCTTGGAAATCCAAGGAGGGGTCGCTATGAGTCAGGTCCAACTCAATAGCACATAACAACAACAAGAAGCACTTTAGATATGGCAGCACACAGTGTCAATTGACTCCCCCAGAAAGAGTTCCCAACTTCCGTCTCTCATCTCACCTCACCATTTACAGAGGCCTGAAAGCCACATATTCACTTGCCCAGCCTCTCTAGCATCTAGAGGTGGCCAATTTTGGCCCATGAGACACATGCAGAAGTCTAGAGATGGGGCTGCTGTGGGCACCTCCAGAAAATTTCTTACTTTCCTGGCAGACACACTCCTAACCTCTTCCCCTTTCTTCTTGCCTTTTACAAGGACATGTGGGCTGTAGCTACCTTACAATCATGAGAGAAAGGCCAAGAGAGTCACAGAGATGCTTCCCTTCAGATAAGTGGGCTACTGAACCACCACCAGTCTATCTCCCATTGTCTAATTTTATGTCAGAAAAATGAACTCTTACATGTTTAAACCACCAAAGTCATGTTTTCAGTTACTTGCAGCCGAACACAATCCTATTTGATCACACACATGATCTCATTCAACTCTAACAATACCTGTGGAGTAAGAGTTATTTTGCACATGGACAAACTGAAGTTCTGAGAGGTTTTGTGACTTGTCAGCATTCCAGAGCTCTTGAGTGGAAGAACCAATATAGAAGCTGCCTGACTCTCACAGGCTCTGCCCTGGGAGTCCTTTGCACACAGGTTTAGGCAGCCTCCTCCTCTGGTCACATGTACTTGCTCACTCCCACCTCCTATCCACATGAAATAAAGCAATCAATGGTACAAGTATTTTATCTAGTTCCCCCATATAGTTATTTTATCCAAGGTGAATGGATCAATGTAGCCCAGGGAACAGGGAGCAGAATTTCTCATTGAACTGACATCAAGAACATTTGCTCCAGTCTTGATAATCTAACCAAGTTATAATGCAGCTTATGTACAAAGCTGGGGAGCGAGGGGCAGTCTCTACACCTCTAGATGGAGGCTGGACAAGGAGAGCACAAAGTATGACCCATAACTTAAGGGGTGGGAGTACAAGCTCTGGAGACAGACTACTTGAGCTCCAACACACTTAGGGGTGTTTTGTCTTAGTTTCATCATAGTGCTATAACAAAATTACTGCAAGTAGGTGGTTTTAAAACAGAAATTTATTTCCCCATCCTTCCTCTTGTGGTGGCACAGTACCTAAGGCATTTGACTGTTAACCAGAAGGTTGACAGTTCAAACCCAGTTTAGGAAACTACAGGTCTGAGTTTGGAACACCAGATCTAGGGGGAGGGTCTGCTATGAGGGAAAACTTTGTCTCAGCTTCTCTTGGCCATCTGTACATGGCATCTGTACTTACTTGTCTCTGGGTTTATGCTGCTCTTTATCTCACTCAGAAGTCATTAGATTTAGGACACAATCTACACAGCTATGGTCTCATGAACATAACAAAGAAAATAGCATTTCCAAACAGGATCATATTCACAGGTAGAGAGGTCAGGATTCCAATACATATTTTGGGGAGAACACAATTCAATTCGTAACAGTGACCTTGGACACATGACCTAAGTTCTCATTGCTTCAGTTTCTAAACCTAAAAATGGAAAAGAATAATACTTACCTCACTCAATGTGTGAGGATTAAAGCCATTGAATTAAAAGTGCTGGCCCAGATCCTGACACCTAGTAAGCATCCAGTATTGGTGATGCTTTTATTATAATTGTCATCATCGTCGTCATCATCCACAGTTACAAGCACTTTTTCAGCCAGGAGGAAGATAAGAGGATGTCTAGATCTTCTAGGATGGCTCAAAGTCCATGTATTTAAACTGGCTGTTCTCATAAGTACTCTTGCCTCCACAGAGCCCACATTTGCATTCTTCATTCAGAAAGTCAGCATTCTCCTTCAGATCAGGAACAAGACAGGGGTCTCACAATTCCTATTCAATACTGTACTGGAAGTTCTAGCCAGCGCAGTTAGACAAGAAAAAGAAATAAATGGCATCCAACTTAGAAGCAAGAAGTAAAATTATCACTCTTTGCAGATGACATGATCCTACATATAAGATCCCCCAAAGAATCCACAAGAAAGCTACTAGAGCTAACAGATGAATTCAGCAAAGTGGCAGGATACAAGGTCAACACACAAAAAAGTCAGGTCTTTATACATCAGCAATGAACAAGCTGAAAAGGAAATTAAGAAAACAATTTCATTTATAGTAGTATCTAAAAAATATATAAAATACCTAAGAAAAAAATTAACCAAGCCATGGCAAGTTGATTCGACTCATAGCTACCCCTCCTTGGGTTTCCGAGGCGGTATCTCTACAGAAGTAAATTGCGCAATCTTCCTTCCAAGGAGTGGCAGGTGGATTTGAACTGCCACCATTCTGGTTAGCAGTCAAATCCTTTAGGCACTATACCACCAGAGCTCTCATAAAATATTACCAAAAGAAATTAAAGATGACTTATATAACTGGAAGGGCATTTCCGGCCCATGGATTGGAAGATGCACTATTGTCAAGATGTCAGTACTCCCCAAAGCAATCTATAAATTCAATTCAATCTCCTTCAAAATTCCAACAGCTTTCTTTACAGAAATGGAAAAATCAATCCTCAAATTCTATGCTCCAGGAAACTTGAATTCCTTCAAACCCATGGGCACTTATGCTGCTCTCTCACCCAGAAATGACCTTTCCTCTTGTCCTCTCCAAACCCCTTTTTTTCCTCTATATCCAGATCCAACCTGTCCATCAAGGGACACCTCTAATCACCTCCTGCACAAAAGGCTTCCAAAAACACCACCACCACAACCTGCTCTGTCACAACTTCATTTGTAGCATCACCTTCTCTGAAGAATGTGTGCACCTAACTGATCTCCCCCAGAACTAGTGTACTCCTCTGAGAATCTTGGGTGCTCAAGTAATGAAGGAAGTGAACTGGGATGAATTTGATTGAACAGAATCCAACTGCCTGGGGTTAGACTGGTGTGACTTGGCTTGATTCAATTATTCTATTCTTTAAATCAAAGATGTAGTAAGTTTGGCAAATTGGACATTCAGCAAACAAGTTTCAGTGAATTGCCTAGAGGCAAATTAGTTGCTCCTTGCTCATTTGTGCAATTGGTTCTCCAGGCACTTGGCTTTGGACAAGTTGACCTTTCAGAAAACTGACTTCTGAAGTGTTAATTTTTGGTAAATTGACCCAGAACTGATGAGCAGCTGCAAGGAGACCAGTGAGATGTGCCAAGAAATGGCCACTCAACCTCAAACTCTGGGTGATGCTTCAGAGACATTCCATGACACTCTAGCCATGTGCAAGCTGGGAAAGGTCAAAGGTCTCTCACCTTAAAGAGTTCTTGTAGAGTGGGGTCTTTACCTGCAAGCACCCACAACATCTGCCCACGCTAGAGTTCTAGTCTTGAGGCCTAGGACTTACTCATGGGCTAAACCGTAGAGCCAGTACCAATGGGTCACCCAGCTGACCCCACCTGCCCTACCCCCTTAGCCCTGCCCAAAAGTTTGACTAAAGCTCAGTGTCTTTGCTTTTATAAATCTCTGCCTTTTAATGATGGCTTCAAGGCTGAGGGGAAAAAGGACCATTAAACTCACTGAATAAGTTAATGGGGCAGAGAGAATCTATTTCGGAGCCACCTCAGGCTATTTTCCTCTGGAGCTAAAGTCTGAATAAGCAAAAAGGAAAAATTAAAACATTTGCATTGCCAATAAATAACCCCCAGTGTAATCTCTCAATATAGGGTCTCTATGAGTCAGAATGGCCTGGACAGCAATGAGTTGGTTTTTTTTTTTTTTTTTTTTTTTTTTTTTTTTTTTTTTTTTTTTTTTTTTTTTTTTTTTTTTTTTTTTTGGTAAGCTCTCAGCATCCAGGACTTCATGTGCACAAATACTATAATGCAAATCACTTGTTAAACACTCCTGGTTGCACAGTTCTATCTGCAATGGAGACTGTGGGGCTTATTATCTGTCCTGCAAAGGCAAGGGAAGCTGCTTCTTCGACTCTTTAGGCAGCATGCTCTTATGACACATAGTGAGAAGCTGCACCTCACAAAAGTTAGATCACTAAAGCAGGCCTCCTCATTAGGAGAAACCTCAAGATACGCCAAGCCCCAGCTGTAGACATGTCCCCCACAGACTTCTAGTTCTCAACTATTTTAATTTGCAGCTTAGAGCTATTGCCCTGAAACTCCAAAACTCTAGCTCTACCCAGAGCACAGGGGCAGTGGCGGCTCAGTGGTAGAATTCTCACCATGCATGCAGAAGACCCGGGTTCAATTCCAGGTCATTGTACCTCATCCACAGCCACCACCCATCTGTCAGTGGTGGCTTGCGTGTTGCTATGATGCTGAACAGGTTTAGGCAGAGATTTCAGATTAAGACAAACAAGAAAGGACTGGCAATCTACTTCTGAAAATCATGCAATGAAAAACCCTATGAATCACAAGAGTCTGATCCCTAACCGATCATGAGGGTGCAGCAGGATGGGACAGCATTTAGTTCGGTTGCACGTGGGGCAGCCATGAATCATGGGCCAACGCAACAGCAGCTTCTGACAACAACCTTCTGCACATACTGAATACGGTCCTGGTTTCCTTTCCCTGGACAGCTCCCCTCTTCAGAAAATCCCTCTCCTCTCCAGCCACTGTCTCAGCCTCCTCCTTCCTTCCTCCCTTTTACTTCCCTACAACCTGCTCCTCCTCCTCTGACTTCTAGCTCTCCTCTGCCCACTTCCCAGCCCCGTCCAGGGAGACCAACACTCCCCACGGCCTCCCTAGAACAAGGTTGGAAACCTGGCTCTTCTGCCTGGGAAAACACAAATAATTAAATAAGTCAGAACTCCTGTTGGTAAATGTTGAGTCCCACTAGACACACGTTGTTTACTCTTTAATATTTAAACATGTTAATTAAATCACTGAATAAACAAATATATTTTAGCAATGGCATTCCTGAGTCAGAGTTACTTTCTGCTACTGCACACCTCCATCTCAGAGCCTCCAGGTGGGGCCAAGCCTTCTCTGTGTGTGGAGAACTTGTAGACAAAAAGGTCCTGAACTACTGCCCATGCCCATGCCCTCCCGTCAGGCAGCCTGGACTTCTGGGCACCAGGTGATGGATTCCACCCCAATCCAAACCCATCTGCCCCTCACAAATCCCAAGGCTTCCCCTCACCTCCCCTGTGCCCTTCAAAAGTCCCCACAGCCCACAGGTCCTCAGCATGTGTTCTCATTCATTCATTCCTTCCTTGGCCTGACATTGATTTAGCCAGGCACTGTGCTAAGCACTGGAAAGACAGAAATAAGCAAGACCCAATGCTAGTTCTTAAAGAGCTCACACTGTCCTTAAGCCCCAACCTCTCAGGCCTTGCATGATCTGACCAAACCCTACTTTCCCAGCCAGAGTGAACTTCTTTAGCTCCTTAAAGTTTCTCTTAAGTCCATGCTGCACCCTCTACCTAGAAAAACCCTTCATTCCATCCACCCCCTCTCTATTTGGCCTACTCCTGCTCTTCTTTCGGGTTGCAGTTTAATTGTCCCTTCTTCTGGGAGCTCTGGTGGCGTAGTGCCTAAGGCATCTGACTGCTAACAAGAAGGATGGCAGTTCAAACCCATCAGCCACTCCTCAGAAGGAAGATTGGGCAATCTACTTCCATAGTGATACCACCTTGGAAAGTCAAGGAGGGGTCACTATGAGTTGAATCTGACTTGACGGCAGTTATTTTGATTTGTTTTTTTGGTCTGGGAACATTCTAGGCATGCTCCAGGCTGGATTGAGTACCCTCCCATGGGATTCCAGTAGCTCTGGTGGTGCAGTGGGTAAGGCATTTGGCTGCTAACCAAAAAAGTCAGTGGTTCAAACCCACCAGCCTCTCCGCAGAAGAAAGATGAGGCGGTCTGCTTCCATAAAAGATTTATAGTCTTGGGGACCCACTGGGGGTCACTATGAGTTGGAATCGACTTGATAACACTGAGTTTGGTTTCATGGGATCCCACTGCACCCTGATGCTTTCTCAAACACTGTTGCACTCACTGTTTAAGATGTACTTCATCTCCTGTTTAAAAGGAAAAGCTCTCCATGGCTTCCTATTTCAGGTAAGGCAAATGTTTAATGAGCTTGGCTGCTAACTAAGAGGTTCAAAACTACCCAAAGGTACCTTGGAAGAAAGGCCTGGTGATCTACTTGCCAAAAAGTCAGCTACTGAAAACCCTCAGGAGCACAGCTCTACTCTGACACACATGAGCTGACCGTGAGTTGGAAATGACTCAACTGTAATTTGTTTGGTTTTTCAGTTTAAAATCTAAAGCCCTTCTTCTACCCTGAAAGGCCAGCTGAACCTAGTTCCTGCTGACCTCTCTGACCACACTCCTCTTACTCACTGCACTCCACTCCTGCCCTTCAGTGTCCTCTCCCCACCTCCAGCACACGTCTAGTCTATTCCCTCCTCAGAACATTGCACTCACTGTGCCCTCAGCCTGAAAAATTTGGCCTTTAGATTCTGACATAGCCCAGACTCTTCCTCATTGCTCAGGTGTGAACTGGACTGTTACCTGCTCCTAGGACCCTGTCCTGCTCCAATCCCACACTGAAGCCCCCCTCCTCATCACTCCCCACATCACATCACTCTGTCTAACTCCATCATAGGCCTTCATTCACTCTGATATTGGCTCAGTGATGGATTTACTTGTTGTTGTTGTCAGGTGACGCTGAGTCATTTCCAACTCATAGCAACCCCATGCACAGCAGAACAAAACACCGCCCAATTCCCTGCCAGCTCCATGATCCTTGTTATACTTGAGTCCATTGTCGCAGCCACCATGTCAATCAATCCATCTTTTTGAAGGCCTTCCCCTCTTTCATCGACCCTCCACCTTACCAAGCATGACATCCTTCTCCAGGGAATGGTCTCTTCTGACAACATGACCAAAGTATGAGACGAAGTCTGGCCATTCTCGCCTCCAAGGAGCATTTCAGCTGCACTTCCTCCAGGACAAATCTGTTAGTTCTTTTAGCAGTCCATGGTACTTTCAGCATTCTTCACCAGCACCACAACTCAAAAGCATCAACTCTTCTTCGGTCTTCCTTACTCATTGT
>NW_006921737.1:2195915-2197421 GCF_000298275.1 Orycteropus afer afer | reverse complement strand
ACTTATGTATCCTTCCCTTCAAGGCTCAGGGGTCCAAGATTATCTTCTGTGTCTGTGTTAATTGGTTTCCCTTTTCTTTGTTGAAGAGCATCTGTGCAGTCCTTGTGCCTAGTCCACCATCTTGTTCACATCTCTAGTAGGTTTTCAGTGGCTGAATTGTTGGAAGTAGATCACCAGGCCTTTCTCCTGAAGCAATCTCTATCTAACCTTTTTGGTTAGCAGCCAAGTGCATTAACCATTTGTACCACGCAGAGCTCCCTGTGCTTCTCCTCCATAGGGCTGCCTTACTTACAAGACTAACCAAGCAGATACCTGGGGCACCAGCAGGGAACAGGCACCAAAAATGAGAATTCAGCTCGGATGAACTTATGAAGAATTCTGCATCCAGAAAATCTAAGCAAGATTCTACTTTCATTACAACAGGCATGAAAATATTTTTTTGTTTGTTTTATGATTTAATACTGTTTGAGTTACAAATGGAGTGGGCATGATAACCTTTTATTGCTTCAGACTTCTAAAGTTTTATTTTGTTTTCAATAAAAAAAAAACAAAGGATGATATATTGCACATCTATTTACCTGTCACCCAAAATTAATACATACAGGCAGTCCCTAGATTACGAAAAGATCCATTCCTAAAACTTTAAGTTGAATTTGTAAGTTGAATTTTAAGTCAGAACAGTTAGGGATGGTTCATATCTAATGTCAAGTTAGGCCAATGTTTGCCTTAATATATAGTATATAGTGTACCTTTCAATGCATTAAAAACACTAGAGAAATACTGCTAGATACACTAAAACATCTTTACAGTAATAACAGCAATGTTTTGATGCAAATCACAAAGCAGGACTCACTTGTTATTACAAAGTATTGTATGTACCTCAAATTTTTAATATACTGTCCACCCTCCATGTTTGTGGGCTCTGCCTCTGACATTCAATCAACCATGAACCAAAAATATTTTGGGGGAAAAAATGGTTCAAAAAAAGCAATTAGTTAATTGTTAAAGCAATCTCTCAAGGGCTAAGAGGGAGTGTAAAGTGCTGTTTATGTAGCATTTACACTGTATTAGGCATTATAAGTAATCTAGAGATTATTTAAAGCATAAAGGAGAATGTGAATAGGTTATATAAAAATGCTATGCCACTTACATAAAAGACTTGAGCATCCGTGGATTTTGGTATGAGGGGAGATTCCCTGCAAATACCGAGGTACAGTTTAATAGGCTTTACAGGAAGTTGGTTCATAACTATGGTTGTACATAAACTGGACATTTGTAACTTGGGGACTGACTGTATGACCATTTAGTCATATACCTACATCTCAAAGAGAAAGAGAAGTAATACAAATAATGTATTATATGCTTGTGTGTGTGTGTGTGTGTGTGTGTGTATAAACACATCTATTATATATTTAAAAAAAAAAAAAAACCTCATGGCCGTTGAGGCAAGTCCAACTCATACCAACCCCTTTGGGTTTCCAAGGCAGTATCTCTATGGAAGTAAAT
>NW_006921737.1:2150964-2195815 GCF_000298275.1 Orycteropus afer afer | reverse complement strand
GGGTTTGAACCACCAGCCTTCTGGTTAGCAGTCAAATGCCTTAGGCACTATGCCACCAGAGTTCCCTATATATATTCACACATATGGCATATATATATATATATATATGCCATATGTATATCTTTCTTTTTCCCTCCCTTCCTCCCTCCTAGAGCCCGATGCTATTGTGAAATTGGTTTGTATCCAGTCCATGATTTTATCTTTTCATTATATATCTGGGTCCATAAACAATACCATATGTTGGTCATTGTGTTTTTTAACTCATGCATATGGTATATCATCCTGCAACATGCTTTTTCTCGCCAGCATTATGTTTTCAAAATATAGCCATATTACCTGTCACCCAAAATTAAGACATAAAGGAAGTCCCCATATTATGAAAAGGTCCATTCCTAAATCTGTCTTTAAGTTGAACTTATATGTAAGTCAGAACAGTGAAGGTCAGTTCACATTTAACGTCAACATATATATACAACAAGGTGTTTATTATGACTGCTCTAGTGTTCCATCCTGAGGATATGCCACAATTAATCTCTTCCACTCCTGATAACACTTAATGAGTATGGGGACATTGGCTCTAGAATTAGACTGGGTGTGAATCCTAACTCTATCATTAACAGCTATGGCCTTAGGCAAGTTCTTACATCTTTTGTGCCTCAGTTTCCTCATCCATGAAATGTGGATTAGAGCAGCTATGAGATCATGCAGTTTTTTGTGAGAATTAAATGAGATGCTGTAACAATTTACTGGTCTGGAGAAAGTGCTCAACAAATCCAGCTGCCATTACGATATGTTCCAGGGGCTGGGAGAATAGAGCAATCAATAAAAACATGTCTGGACAATAAAGAACAGCTCAAAGGCAGGTCTTGAGAGATGGGAGGAACCTAGATGGGCAACATGAAGGCCAGAGGACTTCCAAGCAAGGAACTGATATGACCAAAAGGCCAAGTGTGGGAAATGGTTGGGACTATTTAAGGAATGAGCAGTAGGTAAGTTTGACCGAGGCAGAAGGCTCCTGTGGGTGGGGTGATGGAAGGCAAGTTTCCAGAGAGATGTTATAGCCTGAACATAGAAAGTTCTGAATGCCACACAGAGAAGCCTCAACTTTAACCTGAGGGCAACTGGGAGCCATCTAAGGTTCCTGAGATGCTGTAAAAGATTTACTCCCCCTGCCTCCCAAATGGTTACAAAGAGTCAACTTGATTGGGAAAAGCATTCTGAAAAACACAATTGTGTCTTCACTGTTCAACTACATATAGGTCACATGGATCAGAGGACATTTAGGTCACGTCCAGCACTGTGAGGAAAAGTGAGCGTGAAGCCACGGTCATAACCGAGCCAGGTACTGGGCTTGGGGTAGTGAGAGAAGAGGTGGAGAGATTGCTTTGACAATTAACTAATTGCTTTTTTGGAGCCATTTTTTCCCAAAAAATATTTTCAGTCCACAGTTGGTTGAATGCTGTGGTGGTTATGTTTGTGTGTCAACTTGGTTGGGCCTGGTTGAGTGGCTGGGCAGCTGGATGTAGTATTCCCCATGATGAGACTGGTAATCAACTCCATTGTGGAATCTACTGGGAGCAGCTGAGTAGCTGGGTGTGTGGTCTGCTTCCTGTATATAAGAAGAAGCTTTGAGAATGGTCTCTAGCCTATGGCACGCTTGAACCCTGCATGTAGTCATGTCATTGCTCAGCAGCCTGCTATGCTCTGCCGACCTTGGGACTTACAATGGACTTAAGTTAATGGCCTGCCATGTGGTTTGGTAACATTGGAACTGTGCCTTTTTACTTGTCAATCTTGGGGCTTCTCAGCCTCAGCAGCCAGCAGCTGTCTGAGTAAAGAAATGCCTCTAGCTCCAGTGGGCCAGGAGCAAGAGGCAGAGCTGGACCCCAAGGTTGAGGGGCTTTCAACCAGCTCCTAGAGCTTGGCATTTTGAACTTGGACTTAAAACCTCCAAATTATAAGAATAAACTCCTGTTTGTTAAGGCCATCCCATTTGTGGTATATTCTTGCCAGAGCGGCACTAGGTAAACCAGAACAAATGCTCAGATGCAGAACCTACAAACATGGAGGGTGGACAGTATGTTAAAAATTTGAGGTACATCCAATGCTTTGTAGTAACAAATGAATCCTGCTTTGTGATGTGCATCAAAACATTGCTGTTATTACTGTAAAGATTCTGACTCGTGGGGACCCCATGTGTGTCAGAGTAGAACTCTGCTCCATGGAGCTTTTAATGCCTGGTTTTTCACCTCTGGGTAGACTCGAACCTCTAGCCTTTCTGTTAGAGCATGTTAACTATTTGTGCCTCCCACGAACTCCAAGTTCCCAGGTGATGCTACTACTCCTGGTCCAAGGACCACACTTTGAGAAATGTTTTCATCAGTGACTGTCAAGCTGTACTTCTTGAGAGGGATCAGAGGTGATGTGATATTCTGCATAAGATTTCTTATGAATAGTCTCCCAGGCTGCAAAGAGTTTGAAAAGCCCTGTTCTGATAGAACCCTTAACCCATTCCCAAGCATATTCTGACAAGGCTCTACCTGATGCCAGGTTCTCCCTCCACCTCTTCTCTACTAACAGCAACTGTTTTTCATTTTGCTTTGTTTTGTTTGGAGGAGGGGAGATTTGTTAGAGATGCAAACTCCCAGATGCTACTCTATACCTGAAGAATCAGAAGCTCTGGGGGTGGGGCCCAGCAGTCTGTGCTTTAACAAGCCCTCCAGGGTATGGGGATGCTCGTACAGGTTTGAGAACCACTAGGGTCTGCTCTCCAGAAAACATGCTTTCAGATATGTCCGCCCATGCATAGGAAGGACACATGACCATGACTGTATGCAAAGGCACAGAGCTGTCCAGACCCCATATTCCCCCACAGGACCCTGAAGTTCCACTCCTGCAATGGCCCTCTCTCCAAGTCCCTTCCTAGACCTGACCTGCACCACCACAATGTTGTTGTTGTTGTTATGTGCCATCGAGTCGGACCTGACTCATAACAACCCCTCCTTGAGTTTCTGAGGCAGTATCACTACAGAAGTAGATTGCCCCATCTTCCTTCCGAGGAGTGGTCTTAGGCACTACGCTACCAGAGCTCCCCACCACCACAAAAGCCAGGGCCAGAAGGGACCTCAGAGACCATCGAGTCCAACCCCTTACTTTACATATGACAAAGCTAAGGCCCAGAGACTGGCAGTGACCTGCCCAGACCCACCCAGCAAGTTAGTGACAATGACAGAGAAGCCAGCCCCAGGCTGCTCCAGAATCCCCACTTAAGAGAATATTCTGTGAGGGTGTGACCAAAAATACCCATGCCCACACAATTCAGGGATCCCAGACTCCACTGGGCCCCATCCTCTACCTCAACCTCCTTACCACTATTGAAGTAAAATACCAAAGTAGCAGGCTGTCATATTCTACCAGCAAGGGGTGCTTGCCTAAGAGGTATGGGAGAAGGCTGGGTGCAGCACTAAAAGCACATGGGGGTTGGCAGGAAGTGAGATAAGTTGTATAGTCCAGGGGTTATGAGCAGGGCCTCTGGAGCAAGACCTGCAGAGTTCAAACCCTAGCACTAGCTGAGTAACCTTGGGCAAGTAATTTAGTCTTTTAGTGTCTTCATTTCCCCATTTGTAAAATGAGGATGATAACTGAATCTGCCTCACAGGGTTGTGATGAGAATGAAATATCTTAAAATAAGAACAGCCCTTAGAATAACACCTGGAATACAGTCATCACAGTGTTTGCTCTTAGGATGATGAGGACAAATTTCCTAGGAGATTCCGTCAGCAGGCTGCTCCACAGAGGGCAGAGGCTACTGCATTCTGAGCAGAGACGTGTGTACTGTCACAAAGCCAGCAGATCTGCTGCAGATCTGTAAGCCTTCGGGTAGAAGAGCTGAGCCTGTCTAATCAATGGACCTTTCCTGAACACCTAGTATGCACTGGCTACTGGGGATACAGGAGCTCTGGTGGCGTAGTGCCTAAGGCATTTGACTGCTAACCAGAAGGTTGTTGGTTCAAACCCATCAGCCACTCCTTGGAAGGAAGACTGGACAATCTAATTCCATAGACAGGTAGCCTCAGAAACCCAAGGCGGGGTCGCTTTGAGTTGGAATCGACACAACAGCAGTGAGTTTGAGTTTGGTACAGGGGATACAGAGCAGAATGAGACACAGCCCCGGCTCCAGAAGCCCACCATTCAGTGAGGGCACAGAAACATTAAGGAGCCCCATGTCACATAGGGGCACTTCCAGAGCTGTAGCTAGACTGAGATGCCAGCCACACTACCTGTCAGCCCAGTGGCTTTGGCAGGTAAGGATAGACATAGAAGATGGTAGGATGGAGCCCCAAGGTCCAAGCACACCAAACCAGGCTCTAAGCAACAGAGGCTGCAAATGTGTGACTGACAGAGGAAGACAGAGAACAGGGGACAGAGGAGGACAGGGGTGGTGGACACAGCTTGTTGTGGAGGCTGGGGGTGGTGAGGGGGAGTGTCCAGCCATTTCCATGGAGATAGGAGCTGACCCTGAAAAGCTAGGTCTAGCAGGACAGGGAGGTGCAAGGCCACTCTCCCCATCACTTCTGCCCAGGCACAGGGCACTATTTTGCGCTGGATGAAAAGGAGGAAGGATAAGGCCAGGTAAGTGTCCAGCCAGGGGCAGGGGCAGACCCAGCAGCTAGCTGAATAGAGTGTCAACTGGGTGTCAGGAGAGGGAAACGGGGACTCACCCTTACAACACCACAGGGAGCCAATGTCTCCATTCCAACTAGGGCAGTCATACCACCCAGGTTCCCCTCCAATGACACATGAGGGAGAAAGACTGACTTCCCCAAAACCCCTCTGATGGACTTAAGGAGTCAGGCCTGCACCTTCTGCACACCTGACTCACCTCTCCCACATGTAGGGATAAGTTCCAGTGAACAGGGTCCAGGTGGTGAGAAAGAGGGACCACAAGGGGAGCCAACTGGGCCTTAACACACCCTTAAACTACAAACTACAAGGGAGGTAGGTCCCAGCAGAACAGGGCCCTCACCTGGCTAGTTCTCCACTGTTGTCTCAGCACTCACAGAGGGGCTATCCCATTGGAGGCTCTCAATAAACAAATGATGAATGAATGAGTGAATAGATAAATGAACAGATGGGGCCTCAGGATGGCTAGTGATGCCCCTTCATTTACACACTGTTCCTTGGCTTCCTTCCTTGCCCCACCTCACTTCCCCTCACCATCCTAGACTTCCTGGGCTCATCTTCCAGGTAAACCACTTGCCCCAAAATCTTTGTCTCACACAGTCAGAAAGTGGCAGGAGAAGAAATGGAAGCCAGCTCTCTTGCCTTCCAGTACATTCCAGCCAATCAAACAGCTGTCATCAAGTCAACATGGTGAGCCCATGTGTGTCAGAGCAGAACTGTACTCTGTAGGGTTTTCAAAAGCTGATTTTTCTAAAGTAGATATCCAGGCCTTTCTTTCAAGTTGCCTCTGGGTGAACTCCAACCTCCCACCTCAGTTAGCCAGGGTTGTTTCCCCTAAAAATACCTAAGGGACTTTTGTGAGCAAGAGAAAAGCCAGTGACTATGACCATGTATAGAATTGGCAAACAATGTTTCTACAAGTGTATTTGTATGTTCTGTAAGAATCCCTAGGTATATAGTAGAGCTGACAGGGGACAAGATTGTAGTCACTTCCTGGTCACAGCCAGCTACCCAGAGGGAGCGAGTAGTTGGACCTGTGGGATGTCAAGGGGACATCAAGCTCAATTAGAATGACATACTACACAAAAACATTGTTCCACATCCTATGTTGGTAAGTAACGACTGGGATCTTAAAAGCTTGCAAGCGGCCATCTAGATGCAACAACAGGTCTCTCCTCATCCAGAGCAAAGAAAAATGAAGAAAATCAAAGATGCGTGGAAACAATTAGTCCAAGTGACTGATACACCATGTGATCCTCAGCCTATACAACAATGAGACCAGAAGAACTAGATAGGGCCCGGCTACCACTATCAACCACTCTGAGGGGGATCTATGTAGGAGATCATGGATAGAGTGGGAGAACATGTGAAACAAAACTCAAAATCATTTAAAAAAAAATAAATAGGATAATAATAATTCCCTATCTTAGAAGCAGGAGATTTAGCTACTTTGCAAGTAGTATATTTTTCCCAGAGTGATTAGAAGTCATGCCCCTGCAGTAAAAAAAAAAGGGGGGGGGGGACCAGGTTTGCTGTCTGATAGAGCCTGATGGAATGACTGAGACTATGGCCCCTCACTGCCCTTCAGGTCTGGAATTGAACCCACTCCTATGGCTTCCAGCCAAACAAAAGACAGGCATATGAGCTGAACATTTACTTGAGGTAGATACACTCCTTGGATAGAACAATCATGGGAGAATAGAAGGGCTGTGTATGTACAGGGAGATAGCTCAGGGGGAAGGAGTGTATGGGAGGGAAGGACACAGGGAAGAGGTAACTGTGGGGAGGAAGTTGGAGGGAAGCTGTTGCATTGTGGGAAATTGCAGTCAATGTCATGAGACAAAGTGTATGTGAGCTGCTGTATGGAAAGTGCATTTGCTCTGTAAACTTTCACCCAAATCACAATAAAAAAGTTTTTTTAAAAAAGAAGCCACTGAATCAAGTTCATGCCCAGAGGGACATAACCTTGACAACTCACTCTACCGCTGTCAACATTACATGGAACAGAGAAGTGGTCAATCTAGAATTTCTAAAACTCTATTTAGAAAAATGGAGGGCTGTTCCACCTTTGGGAGGCCCACATTTTCATACATACATGCATATATGTGTATATACACATTTTCCTTCACACTTTTACATTGAATATATTCTAAAACTCTGCTACTGCTTCCCTAGTGACAGCCCTTTTAGCTGTGGACCATTTGTCTAACACCTGCCTCCTCTACTCAGCTCCAGGATGGAAGGGTCACGGCCTTTGATTTTTCTCACCACTGTGTCCCAGTGCTCAGCACAGTGTCAGGCCCAGGGCTGGTGCAAGGTGCTAAGATGAAGATAGGCTGACCCCTCTTCTGTCTGGGTCCTGCAGAAAGAAAGGCCAGGATACATCTTCCCACCCTTGTCCAACAGTCCAGATGCTAAAATAGGCCTTGGCAGACAGCGAGACAGGCAGCCAGACACCTGGGCACCCCACAGCCTCAGTGCAGATGTAGCTCAGCCCTTACAGTGGGCTGGACACACCGCCAGGTCCAGGCCCCCATTAGCTGTCTGTTATGCACCTGGAAAAGAGTCCTCTGGAAAATAAAATACTGGCTACTCCTCTCCATCACCTGCCTCAGAGATAGGAGCCAAAAGCCCTGTGGTACAAAGGAACCTCCCATTGAGAAAGAAAAGCCTGTGGCCATAGGCCCTGTAGCCTAGAAATCAATTATTTCTTTCCTGGGAGCATCTAGCCCTCCTCTTACCTGCAAGGGGTTCTGAGGGGCTCTGGCTCCTCCACCGTTACTCTCTCACACCCCTATCTCTCAATGACGGGCTTCTGCCAAGGGAATAAAATGACATCCCTCCTCCATGCCCCTGCCCCCTCCCCAGTTCTCATGTTATTTCCCACTTGGTGTCTTATCGCCACATTTGTTAAAATGACTGCCACTTAAGAGGTGGCAAGGAGTCAGAAACACAATCTGGAGCAATGCAGACATTAAATAACTTCCTGTGCCTGGCATGTCTGCCAGCACTGCCTCCTGGATCTCAGGTGGAGAAATGAAGAAGCTACACGAGATGAGAAGCCAGAGACATCCCAGTTCCAGCCTCAGAGCCACACCTCCGCTCAGGGAAGCCCTCCCTTCTCTGGGTTGGAGTTTCTGCACTAGTAGAACCTGAAGCTTAGTGATTACCCCTACTCCCTCTCCTCTTGATCCTCCCCACCTCCCCCACACACACACTGAACTAAGGGTACAAAAAGATGTCTGATGTTCAAGTTCAAGCTGGAAAAGCCCTCCCAGTCAACCAGCCCAACATAGACATTTTCCAGATAAACATACTGAGGCTCAGAGAGCTTGAGTCTCTCGGCTAAGGCCAACCAGGAACATGTGTATCAAAACATCTCCAAAAGAGTACAACCACAGGAAAATACCAAAAAGGGTCTGGTTTTTAAATGTCAGGATATGTTGGCTACAATACAGTTAGTCAGATGCATATGTGTTTTCTCCATTTATGACCTCATACCATCAGCCCAGGCAAGAAACATGCCCCATAGCCTCAGATGGACATCTCTAGTCTCTAGCATTGGAAGGGGAGAGATTCTGTTGATAGGTCTTCTGGAGCTGGTATCTCCTGATCCAGGTTCAGTCTCATCTGGCCCCAGCAACACCCAACAATTCCCCAGAAATCCCCACCACCACTACTACCACCCTACAAGATCACCCACAGAATACACTTGCTGTTTTCCATTCCAGCCACTGGATGTCTCTGCTGCACCCATTGAACTGGAACCATAGAGGGCTCATTGGGGAGTAAAATGACCCACCAGACAAACAGGATCTCCAACATAACTCCTGCCCTAGCTCCTAATTTCATCCTTCTTCTAGAAAGAGACAGAAGGTCAATTATTGAGTATCCACCATGTTTCAGACACTTTCTGCACATCATATAATTTAATCCTCACAGTAATATCTAACAGCAACACCTCTAAATAACACTTTACTTTTCAGGTGAAGAAAAGAAAATGAGACCCAGAGAAATTAAGTAACTTACTCATAGCTTTTAAGAAAGAAGCAAGTAGGAGGGCAAGGATTGGAATCCCATTTGATGTCAAATTCTATGATCTTTCCACTACACAATTGAACCCCCCTTGAAATATCAGACTCAGCACTATGGGCTTTGGTAAAGTCAAGGGGGTTTCCCATGACTCTCAGAGATACTGGCATCTGGAAGAAAGCACACGCTGCCCAGACTTTCATCAAAGGTGCAGTCATAATAGATCTGTTGCCGTCAAGTTGATTCCAGCATATGGTGACCCTATAGGTCAGAGAAGAACTGCCCCATAGGATTTCCAAGGCTGTAATCTTTAAGGAAGCAGGCTGCCACATCTTTCTCCTGCAGAGAGGCCGGTGGGTTGGAACAACCAACCTTTCAGTTAGCAGTCAAATGCTTTAACCACTGCACCACCAAAGTTCCTTACAATAGGACAGGCTAAGCAGCACTGCCCTCCCCATAGAAATCATGGTCTAGTGCCCTCTTGTGGCTTAATATGGAACTGGGATGAACATGCATGGGAAGCTCTAAAGAATGGACTGGAGGGACTGAGAGGTGTACTACTAAAAAATCTATAATTGATGATGACTGTAGGCTACCTGTGAGTCCCTGAATGTTGCAAGAAGTTAACTTTCTCAGGTGCTAACTGAAAAGTTGGAGGGTCAAATCTATCCAGAAGCACCTCGTAAGAAAGGGCTGGTGATCTACTTCCAAAACATCAATTATTGAAAACCCTGGTGTAGTGCCTAAGGCATTTGACTACTAACCAGAGGCTGGCAGTTCAAATCCACCAGCCACTGCTCGGAAGGAAGGTTAGGCAATCTACTTCCATAGTGATACCGCCTCAGAAACCCAAGGAGGGGTCACTATAAGTCAGATCTGACTTGACGGCAGTGAGTTTGCTTTGGTTGGTTCTATGGAGTATATACCCAGAGGACCTGAAAGCAGAGACTTGTACACCAATGTTCACTGCAGTACTACTCACAATAGCCAAAAGGTAGAAACAACCTAAATGGCCATCAAGAGGTGAATGTATAAACAAAAAGTGGTACATACATACAATGGAATACTAGTCAGCCAGCGGGAAATGAAGTCTTGATATATGCTACAGTATGGATGGAGCTGGAAGACACTATAGTGAGTGAAATAAATCAATCGCAAAAGGGACAAATACAGTATAACCTCAGTTATACAGAATGATAAGGAAAGGCAATGTATAGAGAACAAAGCTTATTAATAGTTACCAGGAGTGAAAACACTAAACCAAAATCACTGCCATTGAGTTGATTCTGACTCATAGCAACCCCCACTGGGTTTCTGAGGCTGTAAATCTTTACGGAAGTAGATCACCCCATCTTCCTTCTGCAGAGCAACTGGTGGGTTTGAACTGCTGACCTTCTGGTTAGCAGTCAGATGCCTTATCCACTATGCCACCAGAGCTCCTTACCAGGAAGGAGAGGGAGGGGGAAAAAGGAGGTTAATGGTGGTGGAAACATTGCATTGATTAATGGTAAGGTTACACAGCTGACTACTGTAATTGCTGTCAATAAGTGGTACACCTATAAAATGTTGAATTGGCAAAAGTTGTGCAATAGACATATTTACAAAAAGAGTAGTTGCTTAGGCTGCTTATGGAACCAAAAACCTCATGGAATTTGGTTCCTTTTCTCGAGGTTTATGGTCATAATTTCAAGGGACATCCTAGTTAATTGGCCTAATAACAAGTTTAGTGTTTCTGTTCTACCTCCTAGTTTAAAGCATAGTGCCTGAGGTCTTAGAGGCTTGTAAACGGCAATCCAAGGTACAACAATTGGTCTCTGTTCACCTAGAACAACAGAGGAAAAAGAGGACACAGGACTAAAAAGAGGATATGAAATGTGTGGCTAATTGCCTCCAGGAAGAACTGCCTCCTTTGCCAGGAGACCAGAAGAAATGGACGGTGCCCACTACCCGTACTGAACATTTTGATCAGATTCTACAGAAGAATCCTCATCAAAAGGGAGAAAATGCAAAATAGAATTCCAAATTTTCATGGACTCCAGACCTCCTGGAGCCATGAAGCTTAGATGAACCCCTGAAACTACTGCTCTCAGATAATCTTTAAACCTTAAACCAAAAATACCCCTTGAGGTCTTCTTAAAACCAAACAATAATTCAGCTTAACTAGCAAAGAATGTCTGCCGTGAGCATCATGCTCTTTTAAGGGCTATCTCTATGGGATCAAATTGACAACAACAACTCAAAAGAGTAGACAGGAACCTTAAGGGGCAGTGAATTTATTTAGTGGGAGAGGAGTAACTCAGAAAAGCAGGGTGAGATGGTTGCAGAACTCAAAGAATGAATCAATGTCATTAAATGGTACATGTACAAGCTATTGAATTAGTGTATGTTTTGCTCTGCATAGTCTCAACAACAAGAAAACAAATCATTTTGTTTTAAATCATAAAGAAGAAAATCCTATACAGCACAGTTCTACTCTGACACACATGGTGTCACTATGATTTGGAGTCAATTCAGTGACAACTGGTTGATGAAGCATTGGTGGTACAGTGGTGCAAGTCTTACCTTTCATGAGGGAGATCCAGGTTCAATTCCCAGCCAATGCACCTAACGTGTCACCAGCACCCATCTATCAGTGGAGCCCTGCACATTAGTATCATGCTCAATAGGTTTCAGCAGAGCTTTCAGAGTAAGACAGACTAGGAAGAAAGGCCTGGCAATTTACTTCTGAAAATCAGCTCAGGAAAATACTACGGACATGAACCATCTGATCTGCAACCAATCATGGAGATGATGTAGGCCAAGCAGAGTTTCGTTCCATTGCACATGGGGTGGCTGTGAGTCAGGGGGTGGCCTGAGGGCAACTAACAACAACAGTTACCCCTATCCCATTAGATTTCTAATCCTTTCTACAGAAGTTGGTCCTCAGTAGAGATCTGTAGCTGATTCCAAAAAAAACCAGACTCACTGCCATTGAGTTGATTCTGACTCACAGCGATTCCTCCTTGGGTTTCCAAGGCAGTATCTCTATAGAAGTAGATTACTCAGTCTTCCTTCTGACTGTGGCTGATAGGCTTAGTCAATTACAATAGCCATAAGGGAATCAGCTAGTGGATGGGAAACTACATCCGCCAAGAGGGGCAGTAAAACCACTTGGGACAAAGGGACTAGGTGTTACTGAGTTAGACTAGATGGAGATTCCTGGGGCAGGGGCAGGAGAGACAGTCAACAGGAAGATTTTTCCTGATACACTCTGCTTCTTGGTATCCCAAGTACCTTATGTGAGAACCATGACAGTCTTGCTGTCCGTGCAGCAAACATTTACACCACCTACTCTATCATACATTTTCCAAGGAGAGATCATCTTGGTCCTTGTATTGCCTCCCTCAGCCTTGGTCCAGGTGATAGCTCCTCTCATACAACTTCCTCTAATCACACTCTTCAAGGAACCAGAAACATCACTACCATCACCCCATAGAGAACCCCATCATGCCACTGACCAAATTGGCCTCTGCCCATGCATCATGAGCCAGGCATTTGCCATCATCTCATTTAATCGTCATCACTACTCTATAAAGATGGATATAACCAGCCTGATCTTTTAGACGAGGAAAATGAACTTCAGAGAAGTTAAATAACTTGCCTAAGCTCACAGAGGAGCAGAGTCAGGGTTTAAACCAATCCAAGAAGCCATCATTCTTCTCAACACACTGAGCTGCCTCTCAGACAAAAGAACCACTGAAAAGCTCTGGATACAGGAATTGTTCTAACAGGTCACCCTGTCTTAGAATATTAATCTGCCGGGGGGGGGGGAGTATGAGCTAGATGAGGAGAAGATGGAAGGAGGAAGAACAGATGAGAGTCATAAAAATTATCCATGCTTGGGTCAATGAGGTTCTGGAAGGTGTCAAGGTGAAGGAGGAGAGAATGAGAGGGAGAGAACCACAATTAAGAGTTTTGTATACACACTAGAGGAAATACAACTTTTATGTCCCTTAGAAGGGAGGATGGTGAAACTTTGGACACAACATCAGGAGAGACCAACTGCTAGAAAAGAACATCATGGTTGGGAAAGTGGAAGGTCAGTAAAAACAAGAGAAATCCTCTGAGATGGACGGACACAACAGCCAGAATGGGCTCAAACATATCAAGGACCATGAAAGTGACACAAACCAGGCAATGTTTTATTCTGTTAGACATAAGGCCACCATGTGTAGGCACTGACTAGAAGGCAATTAACCACCACCACACACACAAACATTTCATTGAAATTGTACAATAACCCTAACGGGTTTTATCATCTTCACTTTCTAGATGAGGAAATGGAAGACCAATCTGAAGCTTTATGTAGCAGTTGCCATAAATAAGTATGGTTATATATGCAAACGATCTCCATCCCAGTAGGAAGGCCATAAATATTGGCTTCATCCATGCTCATTAGCAGACTAGCCTGGAAAAAGAATCACAGATAAGAATGTTGGAAAGGATTCACCACAACAGAGAGGGCCCAGCCTGCAGCCCTGTGTGGGGCAGCACATGGGATGGCCCTCAGTACAAAATCACAGGCCCCAACTCCATAAGTTCAGCACTCCCCACAAATGTGGAAGACCAAGTTTCCAAACCACCCACCCATCTGTCAGTCTGTCATCCTGTGCTGCCTTTTGTGTTACTGTGATGCTAGAAGTTATGTCACTGGTATTTCAAATACCAGCAAGGTCACCCATGGTGAGCATATTTCAGTGGAACTTTTAGACTAAGACAGAGCAGGAAGAAAGACTTGGCCATCTACTTCCATAATTCAGCCAATGAAAACCCTATGGATCACAACAGAATATTAGCCAATAAATAGTGCTAAAAGATGAGCCCCTTAAGTTGGATGGCACTCAACATACACAGTGATTGAGCATACCAAGTGAAGATGGCACAAGACCAAGAAACATTTCATTCTGCTATACATGGGTTGCCATTGGCCAGAGCTGACTCAACAGCAGCTAACAACAACAGTCTCTGAAACTGATAACTGGTTGGTGAGTCAAAGCTCATTTGTAGACTTGTGCATGGAACAAGATAGCACCTGCACACACATGATGCCTGGAACAGTGAAGGACCAAAAGTATTGGCAGAAAGGAAATCATCAAAACCAGCTCATTACCAAACAGGTTCATACCTGTTACTTTCTGGTATAATCTCTGAAAGCTGAGGTAAGGTCTGGAGAGGTTAAGAGATTGCTTGAAGATCTTATCTCTGGTCTAGGTCAGGATCTCCTGTCCAGGAATTCACAAGCAGCTCCTTGTATCAAGAAATTCACAAGCTTGCAGGGGGGAGGGAGAGAGGTGAGAGATGCCTCTGCACTTGGACCAGAGTATCAGATGGCCTGAGGAGGTACAGAAAGCTCACTTCCTCCATGACACTAACCTCATGGTGTTACCATCTGTCTACTTGTCTGTATCCCTATCAAGACTGTGAACTCTTCCTGGGCGGAGATTATGTTCCGTACTTTCATCTCCACTACCCTCTATGCAGTTGTGCTGACCCCTCCTGCTGCTGCTGAGACCAGGGCGGGAAGCAGAGCACGCCAGGCAGATTTTTATCCAGCGAGGGCTCCCTGCCACCTTCCCGGAGGAAGCCAGCAGCTCCTGAGCCAGAAAGCCTAGGTCCCTGAGACTGGACATCGTGGCCAGACCGACATCGGAACGCTCCAGGGACATGACGGAGGCAGGGCCTGCCAAAAGAGGCCCCGCCTAGGGGAGAGATGATCTTGCTCTGCCCCAGCTCAGGAAAGTCTCTCACACCCGGCTGCCGCGCGCGCACATTCCACGAAGCTAGCTCCGCAGCCCCAGCTCCCGCCTGCGAAGCCACCAGACTCCACCAACCGTCTCGTGCGCAGCACTGCCCTCTAGTGTCCACTGGCAGCCTAGACGCAAGCTATCTCACCAGGCAGGAAGCCAAAGGCTTTAGGGTTTGTTTACCGAGACCTCAGACGTGATGTGCACAGAACACAGAAGAGACGCACTTGTGAGTGCGCAAAGACGCCCCCAGACGCGCGCGCACAACCCAGTGTACCGTGGGAGGCAGCCAGGATTAGGACTGCGGATCTACGATTGCTTCCTTCATCCTCTGCCTCTCTCTGCGGAAAGCTGAAGGGCTCTGTGAGCCAAACTCCTTTCCCTGCCTCTGTATGAGCTGGAATCCCTCAGCCCCAGAGCAGCTGCCGGCAGAAGACAAGAGGACAAGACTCACACCAGCCTGGGAGGAAAGACGCCTGGGAGAGCGGGCCACTGCGATCTGCTTGGCCTTTGCCAGGGTCTCACTGGGTGACTGGACCAAGTCAATTCACCTCTCCTGAGCCTCAGGTTCCCCATTTTTTAAAACTGGGTGGTTTGGCCCAATTTAAGACCCTTTCCAGGTGTAGTGATATATGGTTCAGAATCCTAATCTTCTAATTCAAACTCCACCCAGGTATATAGAAATGAAATCAATATGGTACCCAACTGCTTACAAAGCCCCATCAAATATATCAGCACACTGATCCTATAGTGTCCTGTGAGGGAGGTCGTGAGATGACACCAACTCCCGGAAATGGAAACTGAGACCCAGAGATGTTCTATGACTGACCAGGCTCATCCAGCCAAGAAACAGAAAAAAATAGAGTATCCATACAAATACTTGTCCCCCTCCAATTTTAGGTGGTTTACAACATTCCAGCTCTCTCCATGGGACAGCTATAGCCATTACCCATACCCATAGCTCATTTCTGCAGGTACATCCCTGTAGAAGAGATAGTTGCAACTTCCATGAGCAATGAAGGTAGAGAAACAGGGGCAACAGGAAATGATGATTAGAGGCTGCTCACTTGAGGAAGGGGAAGGGGAAGCCAGAAAGACCAGGGATTCATCCTCATTCAGGGAAGATGCTTGGTATCAGCTTCCAGCACTTCAGACACACCCCTTTTTTTCTGTACCCACAGGCAGCCCTGGCACCCAAACCTTTACCTGGGAGAAGTCATCCAGCCTTCTGCTTTCCCATCCAGGCTTTCGCCGGCTATGGGCAGTCATGGTCATGGTCCTGCTGGCTGTGCCTCAGGCCAGCATGAAGCTGGCTGGGACGCAGCCACCAGCTTCCTGAATCCCCGCCAGCCTCAGCTAGCACCTGCTCTATTATGGGACTGACCTGACCTCAGTGGCCAGGAGACCATTATGGGGGGCAGAGGGTCAAGGAAGCCTAGGAAGAGGGTTTGGCTAAGACACAGCCTCCAGGGAAGCTGTCTGTTGGGAACAGGCCAAGAGGGGAGATCACAGGCCTTCTCCACAGGTAGAAGTCTATGACTCTGGGTTGGCCCATACTGACTGCCCAACAGAGTGTCCTGAATTATCCCCATTGCCTTTCCCTGCCACCCCAACCATGGCAATTCTTACCTACAGAACTGGAAGGTTACAAAATAAAGGATCATCTTAGAACTTTGTATCAACTCTTTTATTTTATTATTAATTTATCATAATGTTGCTGTTGTTGTTATGTGCCGTCCAGTCCGACCGACTCATAGCAACCCCTCCTTGGGTTTCCAAGGCAGTATAACTACAGAAGTAGATTGCTCAACCTTCCTTAGTCCTACAGAAGTGTAGTGTGTGTATACTGTATATACATAGGAGTGTGTGTGTGTACATCCATATAAATCTACTGCTATCGAATCAATTCTGATTCACAGCAACCCCCATTGGGTTTCCAAGGCAGTAAATCTTTACGAAAGTAAATTGCCCCATCTTCCTTCCCTCGAGTGGCTGGTGTGTTTGAACTGCCAGCCTTCTGGTTAGCAGTCAAATGCTTTAGGCACTGTACCACCACAGCTCCTTGTACATGCATATAGGTGTGTGTATATGCAAAGACTACAGGCACTATAGCTTAACAGTTAAATGCCAGAGTTTCCTGCCATTTACTAGCTTTTTCTGGACTCAGTTTCCCCATCTATAAAATGGGGCTCAGAATACTGTTATTGTTAGCTACCGTTGAGTTGATTCTGCCTCACGGTACCCCCATGTGTACAGAGCAGAACTGTTCTCTGGGGTTTTCAAGGCTGTACCTTTAGGAAGTAGGTCACCAGGCCTGTCTTTCAAGGCACCTAGAGGTGGGTTTGAACTGCCAACCTTTCAGTTAATAGTCAAGCACTTCACAATTTGCACTACCCAGAGACTCCTTGGGAGCTCTAGTAGCATAGTGCCTAAGGTACTTGACTGCTAACCAGAAGGCTGGTGGTTCAAACCCACCAGCCACTCCTCGGAAGGAAGGTGGGGCAATCTTCTTCCGTAGTGATACTGCCTCGGAAACCCAAGGAGGGGTCGCTATGAGTCTGGTCTTACTCGATGGCACATAACAACAACAACAGGGACTCCTGGGTGAGTAACAGTAATACTTACAAGATTATTATGAGGCCACAATGAGGTTTAACCAACAAGTTACTCTAGAGTGATTCCAACTCATGGCAACCCCATGTGTGTCAGAGTAGAACTATGCTCTCTAGTTTTCAGTGGCTGATTTTTTATCAGTAATTTGCCAGGCGTTTCTTCCAAGACACTTCTCCAAACCCAAAAGAACCAAACTCACTGCCATCAAGTCAACTCTGACTCATAGAGACGCCTCTTTGAGTTTCCAAGGTGGTAAATCTTTACAGAAGTAGATTGCTTAGTCTTTCTTCCACAGAGTGGCTGGTGGGTTTGAACCGCCAACCTTCTGGTTAGCAGGCAAATGCCTTAGGCACTATGCCACCAGAGCACCTCTCAAGAAACCAAAACCAAACTCACTAGCTGACTCGGATCCAACTCAAAGCAACTCCTCCTTGAGTTTCTGAGGCTGTATCACTGAGGAAGCAGATTGCCTAATCTTCCTTCTGAGGAATGGGTGGTGGATTTGAACCACTAACCTTCTGGTTAGCAGTCAAATGCTTTAGGCACTACACCACCCAGAGCACCTCTAGGTGGACTCAAATTGCCAACGTTTTGGTAAGCAGTTGAGTGAAGTAGATACTTGCACCACAAGGACTCCTCTATAAGGAATATGTATGTGACAGGGGTGGCTTTATCAGGTGCTTAGAACAATGTTTCAAACATAGTAAATGCTCAAAAAATTATTAGTTATCATGTATTGACAGCTTACTATTTGTCAGGCATCACAAAAGGCACTGAACCTCAGTCTTACCTGCTATAAGGTAGTCATTGTTATTTTTATTTTACTGATAAGGTAATTGAGGCCAAGGGGAGGAAAGTAATTTTTCCAAAGCCAGGGAGCCACCAGGCCTGGATTTGCTGCTGAGGAAACCAGAGCCCAAAAAGAATGCAGCTGCCAGAGCCCTGTCCAAGCTTCCAAACAGGTGATGTCTGTCTAGGGGGAGGAATCCTGGGTCTACCACCGCCCAGACCTTGGGGCACTTGGATGGGACAAGCCAGGTAGGGTAAGGTGCGTTGAGGCCCAAAAGGACTGCTGGGTTCCCCAGCCTGCTGAGCCCCCAGATGCCCCTGCACCGTATATAAATAGAGCTCAGCAGCAGTACTCATTGAATTTGTTTCTAATTGGCGTGGGCTGCAGTCTTCGAGGAGCCCTGGGGCTGCCAGCTTCACATGGTTGCTGTCTATGGGGACCCTGGATTTGGAAACATCGCCCCAGAGGGAGACACAGTCACGGGGGAGGCTTGGGTTTTGACAAAGTGCCCAGAATGGGTGCCAGGGTGGAGTAGAAGGTGGCATCTGCACCAGCAAGAGGGGGTGTCACTTCAGAGAAGTTCTCTGGAAGCTCCCTGGAGCCCTGAGACCTTCCCTCAGGACAGGAGGGAGGAGATGACTGCAGGGGTCCATTTTACCATTTCAGTGAATCCAGCACTGGGGCATAGGCAGAGACCTTGGGTTCTCTTGGGGGTTCTAAGGCCCTCCCTGTCATCTCCGACTTGTCCTCACCCTTTATGATCCTATACAAACTAAGAGAGGCTTCCAACATGCCATGGACACAAGGATTATTTGTGTGTTCCAAAGTGAGGTTCAGAGAGCAACAGACGACTTAAGCACATCACTCAGTCTATTACCAACAGATCTAGGTGACTGCGGTCAGCCCCCATCCAGGCCACTCTTAGACCCAGTTGCCAGGACACTTAGCTACCCTACCCCTCAAGTTCCTCAGAAATGGCCATTCCCATAACACTGCCCCCTGGGAGAAAAGAACTTTCTGGATGAAAATACCTCTGCCTCTCCTCTCCTACAAAGACACAGGGTCTCCATCTGAAGGGCCTAGGGCCCAACAGACAAGGGAGTCAACAGACCAGCCAGGCTGGTAGTGAGGAGAGTGTTCAACGAGGAGTCACAAGGCTCAGTGTGAGCCATGGCAACTCTACCATGGAGACTCAAGCTTTCTGTTTTGTTTCATTTGGTTTGGTTAATCTGCAAAGTGGGACTAATAACCTCTGTTGATATAACTCTGGTAGCTGTCACAAAATTGACAACTGTAAACTGGAAAGCATGGTATAAATGAATGATGGGGGTATTAATGGAGCTAAAGAATTTGCTGCCTGGGGAACAAAAGGCAGCATCTTGTTGGACACTGGGAAACTGTCTTTTAGATGTGGCCTGGCCTCCAGAAGGGAGTTAGTGGGCCTTAAGAATTGTGATCAGGAGCTGCAATCTTCTGTGCCACCCAGCCTAATCCTATCTTGCATTCCCCTTGGCCCTCTCAATTCATCAACCCCTCCTTGAACCAGAGCCAAGAAGGAGAACAAGGGGTGTGGGTGTGGGTGTGGGTGGGTGGGCGGTCAGGATTGCCTCCTGTCACCAGGCCATCTCCCTCCCAAGCTCAGACACTTCTGATCACAAGAAAAGCAGACACCAAACTCAGAATCCCAGGGTGATGCAAACAGTTAACACACTCAGCTGCTAATCGAAAGGCTTTCAAGTCTACCCAGAAGTGCCTCCAGAGAAAGGTCTGGTGATCTGTTCCAACAAATCAAACATTGAAAGCCCTATGGAGCACAGTTCTACTCTGACACACACGGGGCCCATGTGAGTCAGAATCAGCTCTATGGCAACTGGTTGGTATGTTTTATCAGTCAAAATCTTGTAACTTTGAAATACTCATATATATTAAGTCATATGCTTATATATCTTCAATCTACATAGTAAATATTGAATATTTCTTTGTAGGTACATTTTGAAATACAAAGTTTTTGCATTTTCTTCTAACACACCATGGCAGCCCCTGCCCCAGTAATGAGGTCAAAGTGTTGCAGAGGGGTACCCCTCCCTGTTATTATGTACTTGCTGTGGGGAGATGGGAAGCCAAGAAGCTGTGTGCCTGGCTGCTACTGAGAGGCTATAGCCCCCAGAACATTCTTATTAAATATGTGTGGCATTTGGTCTGACTCCAAATTGTATGTGTCACTTTCTGCTTGGCTCCGAGTTTTCTAGAGGTAGGAAAGAAAAAATGGGCAATGGCCAATCAGAGAGCACCTATGCCCTCCTCCCCTGCTCTGCTCCTAAGCCATCTCCTCCTGGTAACATCACAAGGGTCATCACCAATCCCAAAGGAGGTGCTCGTAGAAACCAGTGGCCTGGCAGAACCCCCAGTCTGTGTTACTTGGGCCCGGGGATGGTACAGTGTCCAAGCTGGAAGGTTCATCCTGCTCTGTGGTCTCAATTCATGGTTGAATTTACAGGCTCAGAAAGGCAACACTCCACTAATCCAGCTCAAAGGGGTTAGGGGCAGATCCAGAGCTGGAACTTGGATGCCCATTTCTCTCCCTGATATATTCTGCCACTGGCTTCCTGGAGGCCCCAGGGAAGCTGGAGATGGTGCCTATCTGCCAATGCAGGGCTTGCAATAGGGACCCCAGGCAGCAGCAGATGATGCCAGGACACTGGTAAGGGCCAGGCCAAGGGAGGGCAGGAGGCTGCCCACAGTCCCGCCCAAGAGCCAGCTGGGGCAGGGGCCCAGCTCCTTCCCAGAGCCAGACAGAAGAAGGAGCCAGAAAGCACAGACAGGCAGTGCAAGGACTCAGAGTGTCCCCAGGGAGGCAGCATCAGGCCCTTCCCTTCTTCATGCAGCATACTGCCCTGCAGCCAGGCAGAGGGCAGGCAGTGCCTTGCAGACCCTGAGAGCCGCCCAGGCTGCAAACTGGCTCTCAAGGGGCAGTACACATCACTCTACAAGCCATGGCCAGGGTGGGCTGGCTTTGCCCAAAGCTGTCATGTTGATGCCCTAGGCTCCAGGGTGGACCACTGTGGAACTACAGACCTCCAGCTGAAGGCTCTGCTCCAAAGAAGAGCCAGGAGGACCTGGAACCCACATAAATATTCAGGGTCTCCAGCCTTCATCCTGGAAATATCTCTTTTCTACAATGATATCTCTTTGAGATACAATCATATCTCAAAAATATCTCTTTCCTACAACTCTCCCTCCCCACTCTCACCTCAGAGGCCCCTCATATCTCTGTCTACTTCTCCCAGGCCTAGCCCCAATATTGGGCTCCAAGCACCTTCCTGGTCCACCTGTCTGAGCCCATGATGGCCCTGTGGCCTGACTCACACAATTGCTTGACCCCAGCTCTCACTGTATTATTTGTCATGGTTGGGCCTCCCCCAGATCCATACAGAGTCTAAGATTCAAGGAGCCAGCACAGCAGCCAAAGCCCCAAATGATCCTTCACCAGGCCAAAGACAGCCTATAGGGAGGATAGGGGAAATAAAGGGACTGGAGAGCTCCCAACTACCAGGGGACCACAGAATAGTGGCTCCTCAACCTAGCTGAGAGCCCAGAGTCTTTGCAAGCCCAGGAAGCAGCCCCAAGAACACCAGCCCAGGTAACCCAGCGAGGCTATCCTTTCTATCTTGATCTTCTTTGTAACAGCCACTGACACACTATTCCTGATCAGCCCCAGAGAGGCCTGGCCTCCCAGCCACCACTGGCTTCCTTTGTGACGTCAGAGCCTGGTTGGGCGCGGTTGCGCATGGACCCATCTAGGTGAGGTTCCTGTGCTCCACGAGCTCCACTGGCAAAGGACTTGGCCTCCTGAACAGAAAGAAGCTGAGAGGGAGGGCCTTCAGAGCTGCCTGGCTCTTGGAAAGCAGAGTTGAGACCCACACTTCTGCCCTGACACTTTGCAGCCAATTTCCTCCTGAGACTGATGGGGTGGCAGTTCCTAGCAAGCTCTGGGAGCCACTACATTCATCACCCCCAGGAGCAGAACTACAAGCCTTCCTTTCTCACTTGTCCCTCTTTAAGAATCTATTCAGCACCTGAGAAGGAGGTCTCAGGTCACCATAGCCCAAACAGGTCAACAAACCCAAGAACAGGAGCATGAACCTATGGGACCAGGTGGTTCTGAGACCCACACCCAGATCCCCTTAACCAGGCCTGATGGAAACCCAGCTTCTGTCCTAGACTCTTCCTCATACCCCTAAACTCTGCCCAAGGTGCACCCTAGGTGTACACCAGCATTAAGAGCTTCTAGGTAAAGAGGACTGGGAACATCTCGACCCCTTATTTCTGGTAACATCAGAAATATGAGAGTACTGGCCTCTCTAGCAGAACACTGGCTCTCATTTAGCCCTCTCCCTATGTCATACTAACATAAGGTCCTCTGACCAGATTAAGAGCTCTGGTAGCATAGTGCCTAAGGCACTTGACTGCTAACCAGTAGGCAGTTCAAACTCACCAGCCACTCTTTGGAAGGAAGGTTGGGCAATCTACTTCCATAGTGATACCGCCTAGGAAACCCAAGAAGGGGTCGCTACGAGTTGGGTCCGACTCGATGGCACACGACAACAACACTGCCCAGATTATTCCTCTTCACCCCCATGTCCCCCCTTTAAGCCTGCTCCCAGTCCCACAGAGTCCGGTCCTGGGCATTGGTGGTGGACAGACCAGAGTTCTACACCTGGCTCCACACTGGGGCTGTGTGTGCCAGGGAAGGTTACTTTACCACCCTGAGCCTCCATTTCCTCTGGGGTGACAGCTGCTTCACAGGGGAACATGATCCCACCACCCCTCTATGGCTCTTCTGGCCTATAGAGTAGAAGGCTGCACCCTTCCCCCTCCCAGTCCAGTCAATACTAACCATAGATATAATAGGACACCAGGGAGAATATGGGGCAAGGTGGGGTCATCTGGCCCATGACCTCTGACCCTCCCCCACCTGCCACTCTTCAAGGCTTCAGTGGGAATCTAGTTCCTTTGATCTTAGGTATTGGCAGATTTAGGGAAAGGGGTCCTGACTTCTTGCCACAGAAAGTTCTAAGGCAATGATAGGAGCATACACATGGGGGCCCCCATTCTGTTCTCTGGCCCCCTAGATGCCCTCCTGGGTTCTCCAATGGCAAAAGGACAAGAGGCCACCCAGTCCTCTCCTGCCACCTATCTTTCCAACCGCCCTGTCTTAGACCCTCTGCCAAGATACACCACCCTAATTCTTCCCTGTTAAACTGCTTCCATAAGCATCATTTTCAGAGGGGCTCTGGTAGCATAGTGCCTAAGGCACTTGACTGCTAACCAGAAGGCTGGCGGTTCAAACCCACCAGCCACTCCTCGGAAGGAAGGTTGGGCAATCCTACTTCCGTAGTGATACTGCCTCAGAAACCCAAGGAGGAGTCGCTATGAGTCAGGGCTGACTCGATGGCAAATAACAACAACAACAACAACATACCTCTGTGTGGCTAGAGAGCCTACATGACTGTGACCTGACCATTGCTGTCTCCTGAAGCTTTCTACATATCACATACCCCTCCAGCCTACAAAAAACTTGATCCTCACTCACTGCTCCCAGAGACCCACACTGGGCACCCAGGGCACCCCCTGTCCAACCCTTGGCCTGCTCAATCCCCTGGAAATTCCTAAATCCTGCTCTTCAATTCCTGAGTCCACCACTAAGCCCTCCTACACACACACACACACACACACAGCCCCCTAATGTACTTTCAACTCTTGTCTTTGCAGACAGCCTTACTCAGGACCCTCCTCCCTGCTTCTTGGGGATGCTAAAATGCTGAGGCCTGCAGGGAGGAAAGGCAGAAAGTGTCCATCCTGTTTCTACTGCCCTCCTCCCTCTCTATCTCCCCTACCCATTGCTGTTTATCTTGTCATCTCTGGCTGGGTTGAAGGGTGTCCAGAGGGTGAATGGCTGAGTGGCAGGGCTGAGATGTGGGTCAAGCTTGTCTCCGGGGCCAGGAGGGACATTTCCTGGGTGGTACATTTCCCTCAAACTGTTAGCTCCCAGAATGCAAGCAGAGTCTTCATTAAGCCAAGAAGGCCAGTGGGCTTTGGAGAGAGAGAGAGCAAGACTGCAATTCCTTCCGGCTTTGCAGCCCCACTGCTCCAGACTAAGGCTAAGAGAGAGCTGCCGCCTGGGAGAGCAGTGCAAAGAGCACATTCGCCTATCTTATGATCGACCATAGGGTAAAGAGCCACCCCAAATGCCTCCCACAGACCTTGCTCAGCATCCCACCCACTCCCAGGGCTCCAGGGGGGTGGGGGCTTTAAGGGAAGATAGACTAGATCTGTCCCTTCAACAATCCTAGTGATAGCCATATTCTTCTTCCCAGTAGCAGGGCAGAGGGGGTCTGACTGGCCTGGTGGGCTTCCAGAAGCCCATGTGGATGGGAAAAGGGCTGGGCTGGCTCCTTGGTCTCTAAGCTCTTGCTTACTCCCCTTGTCAGGCTTCTACCCCTCATGTCCACCAAGGAAAAATAACAAGGAGCGAAGAGCAGGCCACTACAGGTCTCACCCAGATGGGGCAGACTCAGACAAATGCCAACCAGAGTTCGATTTTCCAGATAAACGGATCTGCACGATCATATACAAGCCCCTCCTCCGCCCAAACACACGCCCTCTCCTCTCCCTTCAGCATCCTGACTTGGAATTATCCCGAACAGTTATCAAAACCCAAACAGGGGAGGGCTCTGTAGGCGCCCAGATGCAGAGGAGGGTGGAAACAAGGGGTGTCTTCGGAAATGCCCAAAATGGGGTTGGAGAAGGCGGGCAAGAAAGAAGGGGACGAGGTAGGCGTCCATAACGGCCTCCACACGTCCAAAGTGTCCCCGCGAGCAGCCAGCTCCCAACTTGTTTACTTGTCAGTATGTTTGGCTGTTTCCAAAAGGAAATAGTTAAACATCCAGGTAGGTCTCTGAGCAGTCCCTATCTGTCACCTTGCCTTCTGGCTAAGCACTGCCACCACCGCCGCCGCCGCCGCCGCCGCCAGGGAATCGAACCTTGTCTACTTTATTACACTTGAGCGTGGCCAAACTGTTGCTACTCCGTGGAGGGCAAAGAACCCGTTTCGCACCCACGAAATGAGCCAGCAGCTGGTGGGTGCGGGGGCGGGAGCTGGGCCCCGCGTGCCCTCGGTGGGCTGGGGTCCTCTCCGGGGAGAGACAGACACGCAGACACGCATCCACGGATCATGCCTCGCCAGGGCCGGAGTCACCTGGAATACGCGGCCCGAGAGCATCTCCCGAGCCAGAGCGAGCCTGCCGCGCGCCCGGCGGGCGGCGAGCAGTGGCGAGCTGGGGCGGGCGAGGGCCGACTACGGGGCCGCGGGAGGGCGGGAGAGAGGGAGACGCGGAGCGCAGGGGGAGGCGGGCTGGGGAGCGGCCGCCTGACTTACATGGAAGTGATATTCCTTGAGATGTCCGTGATGTTGATACTGGCGTTCCCATTGCTGTTCCCTGAATCCTGCCCTTCCAGGAGGGGAAAGAGGTTCCCCTCGTCCGGCCGCCTGCAATTGATCTCCGTCTTGCTGCAGACACAATTTGCAGGGCAAGCCAGCACGGAGCCCACATAGTCCAGCCAGACGCTTCCCAGCAAGAAAATCCGCCAGAAACTACACTTGGCTGGGCAAAGAGAGACATCCATCTCCGATCGCTGCTTCTAAAAAAGAGGAGGAGGAGAGGAGAGGGGGGTGGGGTGGGGGGGAGTGGGGAAAGCAGGGGGGGAGGAAACAAAGACGGCGAGGGAGGGGGGAAGGGGGAGGGGGCCTCTGCCTTTGAAACGCCGAGCGATCAGATGCAAAATCCTTCAGCGTCTGAAACCATCGCGGCCACCGCCGCCGCCGGGTGGGAGCCGCCGGGAGCGCCTAGTGGCGCGGTCTGCCGGGCATGTTGGCCGGCTTGGCGCTCGCTGGCTCGGCGGGTTCGGGGGCTCGGGAAGCGAGCCGCGCTCTCTGACTCCGAGACTTTGCAGGGTTGCAACAGACGGTAGGGAGGCAAAAAGAAGGAAGGAAAAAAAAAAGGAAAAGGAAAAAATGGTGCTAAAGTCACCAAGTCCCACCTACTGGGCAGAATTAAAACGGACACACCTGCAAAACACACAGATTCATGCACACACACATACACACAGAGAGCCCGGGAGAAAGAAGAGGAAGATGCAGTTGGAGCTGCAGCAGCTGCCGCGAATGGCTCGCCGCGCGCCTGCAGAAATGTACAAGTGCTCCGAGCCTTACGAAACGCACGGGTTATCGGAGCGTCTTCCTCGGCTCCCTCCTCCCGCTCTCCTCCCCTCCCTCCTGGAGGCCTCCTCCCCTAGTCCCCCGCCCCGGCAGGGAGCGGCAGGAGAGCAGAATCTCCCCCTCCCTCTTTCTCTACCCCTCCTCCTCCTCCCCACACCCCTCTCTCTCCCCGCCCGTCCTCTCCCTCCTCCCTCCCCACCCACCCACCCACTCGCCGGCTCGCGGCTCTCTCCGGCACCGCCACCCGCAGCCGCGCGGCCGCTCGCCCGCCTGCTCCACGCCTCGCGGCCCCGCGCCCACTCGCCGCAGCCAAAGGGAAACCAAGACTGAAGGGAAAAAGTTGCAGTTGGGATTGCGAGGGTCGGGGGTGAGGAGGGGGAGTTGGCGAGCTGGCTGCGCGACGCGGAAAAGCGCTCTCCTTCCCACTTTTTGGCCCTCGTGCTGCCCGGTTTTGCTGCAATCCGGACCTCCAGAGGAAGTGAAATGAATGCTGCCGAGGTGGCCGGGGAGCGCTCCTGAGCTTAGATTGGGGGCACAGGCTCGCGGACCGCAACAGGGGTTTCGGGAGCGCACAAGAATCCTAAAGAGGCGCTCCGAGCTGGAGAAGAGGGCCGTGGACACGCGGTCCTCCGTCTGAATGACACTCATTTCTGTAATCAAGAGTCCGGGGAGCTGGGCTTAGCTGGGAGGAGACTGCGGGGCATGGCACGATTGGTGCCCCGCGCCCACTGCACCTCTTTAGCGGTCGGTTTTGCATTCGGCCTTGGGCAGGCAAGGAGCGGAGAAGGAATGAATAAACGCCGAAAGGGCTGCACTGGGGAGTCGAGGTGGTCCAGCGCGAGCCGTGCATGCGAGAGACGCGGCCAGGGAAATTGAAATGCAAGGGGCATTTTTTGGCAAGCGCCACGCCAACACCGTCAGAGGCCGGTTTCTCCGGCTCGGCTCTCTCCGGCGCGCTGCGCTGGCTGCCGGGTGAGGGGGCGGGCAGGCTGCTTTCTCCGGATTCGGGGGCACAGAACCTCCCTCCTTCCCTCCCACAGAAGCACCCCTTCCTGGTAAGGGCACAAAGCAGGTGCAACCTTCACCGCGAGCTTAGATTCTGCCCGGGAAAGGAGAGAGGTCCCCGCTTTTTGCCTTGGTAGGGATTTTTGTTTTTGTTTTTGTTTTTCTGTTTTTCTTTTAATGTGAAGATGCCAAATGTAAGCTGTTGACTGAGAAAAGCGGAGCCTTTGCTGTCGGGAAGGAGAAGAAAGGGTTAGGGGAGCTAGAGCAGGCAGACACACTACAGCATTCAAGCGCAGAAGAAAGCAGGACTCTACTCCCCGAGCTTGGATAAGGACAGGGAAGGAAGCAAAATACATTGAATTCAACTGCATCCAGTATCTGAAAGGATTCTCCCCCGCCCCCCTGTGGATTCCGATGCAGGTCATGCAACATGCAGGCAAGATGGGGGAAGGGGTATGCGGGTGCCACTGGCCTGCCCTAGGCGCAACCACAGACAGGCTGGGCGCCTGCGAGTGGCACTGTCTCTAGGAGTAAACTTGGAAGGAAAAAAAAAAAGAAAGGAAAGGAAAGAACATGCCTATAAAAGGCAGTTTTCCCGACTTCCCGTCACATTCCGCCTTCCCTTGGCCTCAGTGAGACTTTTACCCCCTGTCGCCATTATGGCCTTGTCCCCAGACTGGCATTTTGCCCTCCTACCAGCAGGAGGGGACAGAGAGTGGGGACCGCCTTAGACTCTCAAACCAGTTTCTACTGGCCTCAGGCCAATCCCTGGCAGTCTTAGTCCGCTGGGAATCTCCTGCCACTTTAAGTGCCACAGCACATTTGACGGGTTTTAGAAGATCTTTTTGAGATCCGGGAAACTGAGGTGTAGTTCAAAGCTCTGGTTTGGCTCCTGTTGGGAGGTGGCAGGTGGCAGCAGACAAACCCAGAGAACCTTTCTCATGAGCCGGGAAGGCCAAGTGGATTTAGCCCAGTGTCAGTTCTCTTGCCTCGAACTGAAATTATTGTGCCTAAAAGATAACCAGCACTTGTTTTGAGAGAGGGAGAGAGAAATTAGTTTTAACATTTCCATCAGAGAGGGACATATCTGTAAATCAGACTAAATTGAAAAGAAAAAAAAAAAAAACCCTTTGGAGAGAGTAAAATTGCAGGCTGTGAAGCAAGGGATCCTGATGAAACAAGAATTTTTTTTATCTTGACTGTAAAATGAGATTAAGATGGGATATGGCATTTATGCTCAAGCTTTGGGCCTGAGCAGGAAGTGGCAGCTTAAAAGGAGGGAGAGACTGTTTTTAAAGAAAATGATGACAGAGTGGGGATAGCAGAGTTCTATTTCTGACCTTAAACCTTCTGAGCCTCAATTTTCACATCTGTAAAATGACTAGGTTGGACCAGATCCTTACTACCCACAATAAGGGCCTCTGGCTAGCAGAATCCTTATTGCCTGGGAGCTTGTTAGATATGCGGCATCCTAGGACCCATTGCAGACCTACCTAAAACTACCTGCACCAGAATGTCCATTTTAATGAGATCCCCAGGTGATTCATATGCACATTATAGTTTGAGAAGTACTGAGATGACTCTCAAAGTCCCTTCCTGCTGGAAGGATGGTTGGGGAAGAAGAGAGATCAGTACCATCAGTTCTCAGAATATTCAGTTAGATTGAAATAGACTGGGCGCTTCAGATGTAAGAACTTTGTCAAAAACAACCTGTGAGTTTTACTACAAGAGGCTGGAGAGAATGACCTGTTCACACTGCCTGTAGAAATATACTCATGATTGCAGAGTTCTTAACCTCTCAGGTAAGTCAGATTTGGAAACTGAAGAGGCAAGAGAAACTCTCCTCCTTTCAGTCAGTGGTGGTCCAGAGTATTTGGAGAGCAAGGTTTTTGCTGTATCTGATCTTATTTGTCACCCTGGTGGCAACATCCTGGTTAACATAGATGTCACATCATCCTAATTACCTGGTCTAGAGCCATCCCAGGATACTATGGAGATCATGGCCCAGCTCAGCATCCTACCAGTCAGGGGATCATCTACCTCTCAGGTCCTTTGTTGCCAGCTGGAACCTTAGAAATGATGAAACTCACCAGTGTACACCCTGCTGCTCTGGAAGAGGCAGAAATGGGCAAAGTTTTTTTTTTTGTTTGGTTTTTTTTTTTGTTTGTTTGTTTGTTTTAACAGAAACGAAAGCTTTAGAGACCCTTTGCAGGTGAGCAGATGCCTTCTGGTACCAAGGATTTGGAGAAGATAGGGATGTTCCCAAGATTCTGACATAGTCTCCTATCAGATGGCTGGAGTGGGGGCAGCTCCAAGACCATAGTGGTTCCACCTTCCTGGGATCTGGGGAACTGAACACACATCTCTTTCTCAAAGAGCATGTTCCAACCATGGGAGCACCACCAATTTCTACTTGACTGTTTGTTTATGACATAGTCTTAGCAGCAGAATTTCCTTGCCACCTACAAGTAGAGGAAAGGAATGCAAGACACATACAAACACAGGATGCTGATCGTGGGAACCTCCCAGTGCCTCCCCCCACTGTAGATATCAACTGGTCCTCAGCATATCCATGTGACTTTCAAAGCCAGCCTCACCCCCTTTTCCAAAAGCCCTATACCCATTAATCAGTGGCCATGTTATTGGGATGTAGAGCAGAGTCCAGGCATTTTAGATTCACCCAACCCACCCCACTCCTACAGTGTCAGCCTGAGTCCAGGAGCTGTGTTGCAAAGCTTTCTTGTGTGAATAGAAATAGGAGCCATTGTCCTAAATCCAAGCTGGGACAAGAACTGTGGTCTAGGTGGTGAATGTGGTGGTGGGTGGGCTAGGGAGCATGGCGGAGATGAATGGAAGACTGGGGCCTAAAGAACATGCTGTTCTAAAGACTTACCTGGAGCTGACAGGCCTGGGCTAGGGTCAGGGGAAGAGCCTGTTACCACAGTGGCTCATTCTCAAGATGCAGGAATAAGCATGGGTAAAAGCTGTGTGCTTGTACTGGTATCCAGAAGGCTGAGGGCTTTATTGAAAAGGGAGGAGGAAACTTTGATTATATGTAGAGTCATGCACCAAAATGGTCTCAGAAAGAAGGAGAACACAACTACAGGAGGCCCAGGCTCAGAACCCTGACTCAAGTCCCAACATCTAGTACACACACCTGTGGGGGATGGGGTGGGGGCACTGACCTCTCTGCCTCTAACTGCTGTCCCTTTAAAGAAGATTACCTACTCTCCTGTCTTGCCTGGTAGGGTTTTATGGAGGGGACTCCTCCCAGGGTCCACACCAATGCTGCTACCCAGATGACCCTTCACCTTTCTTCTATTTTCCCTGAATGGTAGAGTCATAGAACCTTTGGGTTGGAAAGGACCCCAAAGGTCACCCAATACAAACCCACTTGATGTAGGCAGAAATTCCTTCAACTACATCCTTAAGTACTCATTCAGGCCATGCTTGAACACCCAACACATCCCACTTTGTTCCCAGGCAGTTTTATTTGTATATCCTTCCTTTTGAGAGAGAGAGAGAGAGAGAGAGAGCTCTAGTGGCACAGTGGTTAAAGCATTAGGCTGCTAACCAAAAGGTCAGTAAGTGATTGGAACACATCAGCCGCTCCACGGGAGAAAGATAAGGCAGTCAGCTTTCGTAAAGATTTACAGCTAGTTCCACTCTGTCCAGTAGGGTCACTAGGAGTCAGAATCCACTTCATGGCGGTGGGTTAGCATGTAAACCTGAGCAAGGCACTCATCTGCAAAACAGAACGTCGACCAATACCTCACTCAGTGTTAGCGTGAGATAATGCAGTAAAGCGCCTTGAACAGTGACTGACACACGGTAAACATTCTGTGTTAGCTTCGGTATGCCCAATTTTGAAGTTCCCAAAGGGCTCCCCACCCCTCAGTGGCCGCAAAGCCCAGCACCTTTTATTCGCAAACAGCCAAACACCCTGCCAACATGAAGCTGGTCCCGCATACGTGCAGAACAGCGCCCCCTAGCAACCGCGTGCTCCCGGTTGCAGCGATGTCCGTGCAGCTTCTGTGCAAGGTTGTTCTCTGCTACGCTCCCGGACCCCCTAGGTAGCGAGTTGCGCGTCACCAAGGAGGATCTGGAGAGTCCCGGGTTCCTGGGAAGAAGGCACAGGGTGCGGGATGAGGTGAGTCTCTGCTGGGAAGTAGCCTCTCGGCCCCTGGCTGGTTTCGTCGCTCACCCGCTGCTCCTTCCTGGCGGGGGCTGGCTTTGGTCCCGCCAGTAGGGGAGTAACCCCTGCTGAGTCACCACAGCTGGCTGTGAGCAATCGAGCTCGACTGAAAATTGAACGCTGCGCGGTCCCAGGTTCCGCGCAGACAGCGGTATGTGGGCGTTCCCCCGGCACCGCATGTCCTGAAAGAAGACCCTGTGGAGCGATATACAGGGCTGGTCTACCGAGAGCAGAATCCAGGGCAAATAGCTGGGTTCCTGCCAGCAGGTAAGCCCCGCTAGCGAGTCAGGGGAGCCTGGGAAGAGGCGCCTCCCGCTCAATCAGCCCAGCTCTCCAAGAAATGGAGTCAAGGCGTCAGAAATCTCTCTTCTGCGGAGTCAGAGGGGTGAGCATCAGCAGGCGGTCAGAATAGTCTCCAGCAGCACCCCTGGAAGAGAATGGGGTGAGGAGGGGAGGATTGTACCCTCACACCCGTAGAGTGCACCCACAGAGCCACTCTCCAGCATAGATACAGACCTCACGTGCCTTCCCAGATGAGATGTCTAACAGTAACTTACATCACCACCTCCCTTTGCACACTACTCAGTCACTTACCTGTTTACTGTTCAGTGAGCAAACTAAAAAACTGTTGCCTTTCAGCTGATTCAGACTCACAGTGGCCTCCCTATGTGTCAGAGTAGAATTGTGCTTCATAGAGTTTTCCTTACTTAAATACATACATACATACATATGTTGAGAATATACACATCAAAATATACACCAATTTAACTGTTTTTACATGTACAATTCAGTTACATTGGATTACATTCTTGGAAGTGTGTAACCATTCTCATCCTTCTTGTTTGAGTTTCTCCTCCTCCATTAACATAAACTCACTGCCCCCTAAGGTTCCTATCTAATCTTCCCACTTGCTCTCATCACTTTGATCCTATATTATTGTTGTTGTATTTGCCATTGAGTCGTATCCGACTCATAGCGACCCCTCCTTGGGTTTCAGAGGCGATATCACTACAGGAGTAGATTGCCCAACCTTCCTTCCAAGGAGTGGCTGGTGGGTTTGAACTGCCAGCCTTCTGGTCAGCAGTCAAATGCCTTAGGCACTACGCCACCAAAGCTCCCTTGATCCTATGTACATAGTCGTTAAAAAAGCACAATGCTCTAGGTAGAAATTTAAAAAAACAAAAACTGGTTAAGCTAAAGTACTGTTTGGTTTTAAGAAGACTTCAAGGGAAATTTTGGGTTTAAGGTTTAAAGATTATCTCAGGGCAATAGTTTCAGGGATTCATCCAGACTCCATGGCTCTAGAAAGTGTAGAGTCCATGAAAATTTGAAATTCTGTTCTGCATTTTCCCCCTTTGTATCAGGATTTTTCTACAGAATCTTTGGTTGAAATGTTCAGTAGTTATAGTCAAGCATCCCCACAGGGCTTTCAATGGATGATTTTTTCCAAAAAGTAAATCACCTGGCTTCTGGGTGGACTCGAACCCAACCTTTCAGTTAGCAGTGAGCATATTGAGTCGGGCGCGACTCGACAGCACATAACAACAACAATATTAACTGTTTATACCACCCCAGGGATAATTGCCTTGGTTTGGAGATGAAGGAACTGAGACAAATAGGGTGAAGCAGAGAAATCTGAGTGCTCTCCTGATTCCCAAGGGAATGTTCCTTGGTTATCAGCTTCTAAAAATGTAAGTTCTTGAGGACAGGAACCTTGCTTATTTTAGGTATTGATTCACTAGTTTTAAAGGGTACTGAGAATATAGTGGGAGTTAAACGGGTATTTGTTAAATGAATGGCTACTCTAAGCACCCTGAACTTTTGTACCATTCAACATACCGTAAAAGGTCAGTGTCTGTCATGCATCTGGATTGCAAGCACCAAGAGGGCAAGGACCTGTCTGTGTTGTTCATGTTATCCCCAGGGTCCAGCTGGGTACCAGCCCAAGACACCATACACCTTGAGGGATGATTTAATGGTCCTTTTTGCTGGCTGAAATTCCATGTGTGTCCAAGGGAGAAGTTTGGACTTGAGTACCAGTGGGGTGCTTTGAGTTGACTCCTTTTTCTGCATCCCCAGAATTACACTTTCTGCTGCACATCTCTTCCTGATCTGGCAAATACCAAATACTTCCAGAAACAGGAAGGTTAGTAGCTCCCATTCTCAGCTCCAAAGTCAGGAGAAGTTTGGGAGTGGCAGCTTCTAGAACAATGCCAGTCCACTTGGGACCTTGCTAGTCTCCCCCTACTGAGCCTGGGCTGCATGAGGAGGGAGCCTGGCTATCAGCATCCCTGTGAGTGTGGCCTCTGCCCTGCAGAAGCCAAACCTTTCTGGGTGGGCCAGATGTCCTTCCTTCATCCTTCTTCATCTCTTAAGGCCCCCTCTACATCCCATTGTTCTTCTTAGCCAATTCAGCCCACTCCTGCTCACCTCTGTCTCTACCTTTGCCACCTCTCACATCTGCCCTTCTCTGTACCTGCTTCTTACCAAAGAGTCTGTGCCACACCTTCCCTCCACCCTGGCTCTGAGCCTTACTCTGGCTCAGGTTTGTAGAATGTTGGCTTTCAGTCCCAACTCTGCCACTAATTCACTCATTCATCATCAAAAACATGTTGGGCTGTGCCACCGTGGGCATACTACTTAACTTCTCTAGTCCTCACTTCCTCCTCTGAAACATGGATTATCAAATAAAATGATGTACATGAAAGTACTTTGTGTATGTTGAACCCTGCAAGAAAGCACAGCTGTTAACATTGTCTGCTAACCAGGCAGTGAGCTGCAGGACCTTTGCACACACCATTAGCATTTCACACCTGCCTCACCTGCATTTATCAACCACTGAATGAGTAGGAAGAATTCCAAGGCAACAGCCTCTATTCACACCACACATCATATTCTCTCATTTGTTATGTTATGTTATGTGCCGTCGAGACGGCCCCGACTCATAGTGATCCCTCCTTGGGTTTCCGAGGCAGTATCACTACGGAAGTAGGATTGCCCAACCTCACAAATCTGGTTCAAACCCCAGCTCCAACACTCTGTAACTGGTGACCCAGAGCATATCACTTCACCTTGCTGAACCTCATGCCCCTCATCTGAAAAAAGGGCTCATGGGTATTACTCATGGCAATTTCCTTTGCAATTTAATTTTGGAATTGAGATCATACAATTTGCATAATGTACCTAGCCCAGAGTTTGGCATACAGTAATTCTGCCTTCTCTTCTTTCTCCTATTCTTCTTTGGGATGCCTACCCTTTAACAGATGGTTCAGGATGGTCACAAACCCCGCCCTCCCAGCTTGCTAGAAATCATCTTGCTTTCTATTTTCTTTAAACAGAACACAACTCCAGCAGCCCAGAGGGGTGATGCCCTGATGTCTGCAGGCTCAAAGAAGAGACCAGATACTGCCCAAGCTTAGTGGGACTCTAAGCAAGAAATCACCAAATCTGTTCCAATTTCCTCTGACACTTGATTACTGGTAATAGTGCAAATGGAAAACCAACAAATTAAAGTCTTATTTACTGAAATACCAGTGTGGAGATTTGGGAAAGTAATATGTTGAGGGGAGGGGGGCATGGGAAACCATACTGGCCTTTGGAACTAAGAGACAGCTCCCTCCCACAGGCTTTCTGCTGTGTCCTCCACCCCCTCCCCAGCCCACAGCACCAGCTGCACTGCCTAGGAACCGAGGGAACAGGAACCCAGCCCAGGGAGTTCCAAAGTGGGGGTAGGAGCAGGAATGAAGGTGGCAGTAGGGGGAGATGCAAATAGCCCTGCAAGGCCTGGCTGGGGCCAGGGTCAGAATGCAGGGCTGTGAGATGAATATATGTTTGGGGAAGAGTCCTAGAGATCTGGCTTTTGGGAGCCCACCTAAAAGATACTATGGGGTCATTCGACATTGGTGGAAGCCAAGTGACCCTCAAAATGTAAGCCACCCAGTCTCCTGCTTGGACACCTTCTTCCTGGCATCAAGTTCTAAGAACCCACCTCAGGACTCCAATTGGGAGAGCTCAGGAGCCAATTCTATGGATGGCGGATTGTGATACTTCTCCCAGTGAGTCCTGAGGCTCCACTTTCTCACCACATAGTGACAAGCTCTATACTCCCTTCATTCTGTCCAATGCTGGAGAGAACTGGGAGGAGACCTTCCCAGGAGTGCTAGTCTGAAGGATCTAACCTCTTTCCTGCATGCAGTTAAGGGCTACTCTAGGACGCAGTGCTCCCACTGTGTTCAGGTGTAACAGGGACCACTCAGAGGCTATACCCATGTACTGAAAGGGGAGCTTCACCTTGGGCTGCAGTACCAGTTGCTGTCAGGTTCACTCCAACTCCTGACAACCCCATGTGTGTCAGAGTAGAACTGTGCTCCATGGGATTTTCAATGGATGACTTTTGGAAATAGATTGCCAGGTCTTTGTTCCGAGGTGCTTCCAGGTGGACTTGAACTTTCACCTTTTCAGTTAGCAGCCGAGTGTTCTAGCCATTTGCACCACCCGGGGACTCTGGGCCACAGCACACTAGCCCCTAAATCCTGGGGTACCAGAGATGAGTGGGATGTTGATCACAATGATGACAACTGCAGTCACAACGGATTGGCTCTTTTTTATGTGTAACATGTTCCTACTCTCTTTACATGCATGATCTCATTGAATCTTCCCAAGAGCCCTGTTTTACAGATGAAGGAACAGAATCAGAGTGGTTATACCACTTGTCCAAGGTCACTCAGCTGGTATATGGCAGAGCCAAGTTTCAAACCCAGGTCTTCCTAACCTCTACACAGAACTGCTTCTTATATTAGACTGCCCCCTAGTGAGAGGAAAGGGAGGCTGCCACTTCTGCAGGAGAGAAGGAGGATCCTGCCCCTTTGCACTCCAGGGGCCCTTTGCCCAGATTTTTCTGGTTGTAATAGGGTCTCTGTGAGTCAAAATCAACTCTTCCTTCAATAGGCTTAATAGGGAAGAAAAAGAGAGAGGGGCACCTCAGTTGTGATCACTGGCCCAGCCAGGGCTAGTGAGGGCTTAAAGAAAAGGGAGCAGTTAGTTTGCAACTGCCCTGTGGGCAGAGTTCACTTAACGCCCAACTAACATCTTCCCAACAGAAAATCAATGCCTTAGCTCTCTCCCAGTGAAGGATAGGAATCTGGAGGTAAGTCCTTGGCCCAGCAGCCGCATTGAATGTCCTACCCAAGCGTCTGTAATAAACAAATCAATAATTAAAAGAGGATACACATTAGCCTTTGAATAGATTCCAGAGACAATTTATTTTTGATCTTATATGAGGTGAATAAGTGTGTGCCCGAAGCCTAGGGGAGGCTATGGACAGCAAGGGAGAGGCAGGGGAGGGGAAAGGTGGGCAGGAGTGAATGTCCTGCTCGTGGCCCTAGGGGAACTTGCTAAGGGTGGCAAGAGCCTCCAGCCCATGGGGGGATCTGTGGGTGCCAGACTGTGCAGGTGGGCATGGGGAGCAGGGTGGCGAGTGGGCGAGTACTCACAGTATGCTGGGCACCACATATGTGTGTGTGTGGGTGTGCGTGGGTGTGGTGTGTGTGGTGAAGGTAGGTGCTGGGACTCAGGGCACAAAAACCACTTACTAAAGAGTGTTTGGAGGTCTTCATTCGGTTTTGCCAGGTTGAATCAGAAACCTTGCTTTTAATCCATTAACTCTCTGATATTAGAATTACAAAAGAGACATTTTAAATATCAATCCCACTTCCTAATTCCCACTTATCTCTTCCTTCATTCCCTGCTATTATGAGATGGCAAGGAAGAGATTCGTTTCCCTGTCTGTTTTCCATCTACTTCTAAGTCCACTGGTTTTCAAGTCCATTGGACTCAAGGAAAAAGAAAGAAAATATTAAATTTTCTTTCCTCTGAGGTCAACTTATCATGACTCCCTCCCCAACAATGCTGTTGTTGTTGTTAGGTGCCAGGAGTTGGCTCTGACTCACAGCGACCGTATGTACAACAGAGCGAAACACTGCCCGATCCTGCACCAGCCTCACAATCCTTGCTACACCTGAGCCCATCGTTGCAGCCACTGTGTCAGTCCATCTTGTTGAGGGCCTTTCCCTTTTTCTCTGACCCTCCACTTTACCAAGCACGATATCCTTCTCCAGGGAATGGTCCCTTCTGACAACATGACCAAAGCAGGTGAGATGAATTCTGGCCTTTCTCACTTCCAAGGAGCATTCCACCACTTGTCCATCACTTCATCATACTGCGGTGGCTTGCGCTTTGCTGTGAGGCTGGAGGCTATTCCACCAGTATTTCAAATACCAGCAGGATCACCCATGGTTGACAGTTTTCAGCAGAGCTTCCAGACTAAGACAGACTCGGAAGAAGGAAGGGGTCATTCACTTCTCAAAAAAATGGCCAGTGAAAATCTTATGAATAGCAGTGAAACACTGTCTGATATATTACTGGAAAACATTATGAATAGCCATGAAACATTGTCCGATATAGTGCCAGAAGATGAGTCCCTCGGCTCGGAAGGCACTCAAAATACAACTGGGGAAGAGCTGCCTCCTCAAAGTAGAGTTGACCTTAATGATGTGAAATGAGTAAAGCTTTTGGGACCTCCATTTGCTGATGCGGCACAACTCTAAATGGGAAGAAACAGCCACAAACATCCATTAATAATCGGAACATGGAATGTATACAGTACGCATGTAGGAAAACTGGAAGTTGTCAGAAATGAAATGGAATGTATTAAGATAGATATCTTAGGCATTAGTGAGTGGAAAAGGACTGGTTTTGGCCATTCTGAATCAGACAATCTTATAATCTGCTATGCCGGGAATGACAGATTAAAGAGGAGTGGCATGACATTCATCATCACAAAGAATGTTTCAAGTTCTATCCTCCACATACACATCAAAAAGAGTAACAATAATATTAGAACAGATTTCATAATTAGAGAACACTAACATTCGAAAGAAAGTGGTGGTTCAATGCTGGAACTCTCACCTCCCATTCGGGAGACCCACTTTAGATTCTCAGCCAATGAACCTCATGCACAGCCACCATGCTTCTGTAAGCGGAGGCTTGTGTGTTGCTAGGATGCTGAACGGGTTTCAATGGAGCTTCCAGACTAAGATGGAGTAGGAAGGAAGGCCTGGTGATCTACTTCCAAAAATCAGCCGATAAAAACCCTATGGATAACAATGTTCTGATCCACAATGCATCATGGGGATGATGCAAGACCTGACAGCCTTTCAAGCCATTGGGCTTGGGTTTCCATGAGTCAGAAATGACTCAATGGCAGCAACATCATTTGAAAAGACTCTACACATTTACCAATTCAGTGTTTCTCTTTTTTTTTCCCAACCAGAACCCCCAAAAGGAAGAAGATGATGAATAAATCCTCAAGGGTGGGAGTGGGGAAAGGGGAAGGAAGGAGGCAGGCATGAAATTCTTGGGTTCCCTCCATTTTCTGCCTGGGGGGCTGGGTCCTGTCTCCCCCTTGGGAGCCTTACTTTTATTTTATTTTAAAAAAGTTCTAATAGATCTCTTTTTAAAAGAAGTTGTAGGTTTACAGAAAGTGGGTTCCAACTCATAGTGACCCTGGGTATGACAGATCAAAACACAGTCCAGTTCCCCCTGCACCATCCTCACAATCATTGCTATGTTTGAGCCTATTCTTGCAGCCACTGTCAATCCATCTCATTGAAGATCTTCCTCTGTTTCACTCACCCTCTACTTTACAGAGCATGGAGTCCTTCTCTAGGCACTAGCTCCTTCTGATAACATTTCTGAAGTATGTGAGACAAAGTCTCACCATCCTCCCTTCGAAGGAGCTTGCTAAACTTCTTCTAAGATTTGTTTATTCTTCTGGCAGTGCATGGTGTATTCAATATTCTTCACCAATGCCACGATTCAAATGCATCAATTCTTCTTATGTCTTCCTTATGCATTGTTCAGCTTTCACATTCATATGAGGCAATTGAAAATCCCATGGTTGGGTTCATAATAGCACTGTAGTCCTCAAAGGTCTCATATATGCCCTCTCCCACTGCACACAGTTTTCCCTATTATTAACATCTTGCTTTCTTGTGGTGTATTTACTACATTGGATAAACCTTATTGGTGTATAAACCAATAAGGATATATTACTATTAAGTATTAAGCAACTAACAACAACAACAACATTATTAAGTAAAGTCCATTGTTTACATTAGAGTTCACTCTTTGTGCTACACATTTCTATGGGTTTATGACAACTACATCATGTCATGCGTTCCCCATGACAGTATCACGCAGAATAGTTTCACTGCTCTGAATATGCTTCACCTTCACATCTCATTTTTTAAAAATATTTATGTGGCTGTTTCATTCTATTGCATAATATATCCATGTATGTCTTGACATAAATGAACACTTTGAAATATCTCCATGTAGTAAAATGGATGTTTCTGGAAGATGTATGTCATGATTACTTATTCCCGTGTCTTTGAAGACCCCCGGTACATTGTCAAAAAACTTTCCATGAAACTTACTGATCTAAGAATGGCACATTTAGCCCAAACCATGCCCCATCTCTGCCAGTTCACAGGTAGAAAAATTAGTCAAGATGGCTAAATGATGTCTCCAAGGCCACACAGCTAGTTAGGACCAGAACAAAGGCTTCTATTCCACTCATAAGGTAAAAGCAAAAAATAGATTCTGGTGAGAGTACTCAGACCTTTGGTCCCAAACACTGCTGACCCCTCCTGGACCACACACGTCTCTTCCCAAATGGAAAGCTACCCTTTTAGCAAAACAATGTTTTATGATAGGTTTTTATGACATCATATCTTTCAGCATCTTTCTCCAAGGAACACAAAATTCTCCAGCCAACCTTACCTCAGCCTTACAACAGCCCCCAGAATTGAGCAGAGTACAGTGATTTCGTGTGTTGATTGAATTCATATTTACCCTGCCTTTTCTCAAAAATGAATTTGTAGATAAATACGATGACCTATCCATTTTACAGATGGGAATAATGTGGGGACAGAACTTCTCAAGGTCACATGATAAATTCCGGGTAGTGAAGTGGATAGTATCTGAGTTTCATATTACATACTGTAGTCTAAAGAGGTCAGGATTTTCCCACCTGGCCACAGTGAATGATTACATCAGCATCTGCTGAGGAGCAGATATCTTCACTGGCCTGAGCTATGACAAAGTGGAGCTGGGCTGGGCTAGGCTGAACTGAGCTGGAGCTGGGACTGGGACTCGGCTAAGCTGGGCTGAACTGGGCTGGGACTGGTTGGGGTGAGTTGGACTGAATCAGGCAGGGCAAGGCTTGGCTAGTGTGAACTGAACTGGGCTGGGCTGGGCTGGGGCTGGGGTGGGCTAGTGCTAGATGGGCAGAGGTACTGACTTCTCCTGAGCTCAGGATCACAGGCCTAAAAAGTGTTTTTCTTTTCTTTTTTTTTTTTTAAAGGCTAAAAATACAAAGTATGATTCTTGCAGGGGGGCTGATTCAACTGACCTTTGCTGAGGATGGCCAATTTGCTGGCTCCATGCTGGAGACCAATGGGCAGAAAGCCCTCCTGTTTCTTTCTAGTTGCCTCTTGGACTGAACTGAGGCAGGATAGAATTATCCTCTCAGTGCCAGCATCCCTCACCTCAGATGGATACAGAAAGAATGAGAAGGAGGGATCTCAGAGCATCGAGGACAGGCAAAAGGAGTGCCATGGAGGATGGAAGGTGATCTTTCAAGCCCATTGATTAGGTTGGCCTGGCCTCAAGAGTATAGAAATCTACAGGACTGAGAACCCTAGGTATCAGAGACCCAGAGCCAAACCTAATCTTTACCACATTTAGCAAAACCCTTGTTGAGCACCTACAACAAGACAAGCATGGGGGATGCAGTGGGGGTCAAAGGACAGGCAGTCTGGACCATCACATTCAAATGCATCAATTTTTCTTTGAAATTCCTTGTTCATTGTCCAGATTTTGCATGCATGTGAAGATAATGCTTGGGTCAGGTGCACCTTAGTCCTCAAAGTGACGTCTTTGATTTTTAACACTTTAAAGAGGTCTTTTGCAGCAGATCTGCCCAACGCAATACATTGATTTCTTGACTGATGCTTCCATTAGTGTTGATTGTGGATTCAAGTAAAATGAAATCTTTGACCTTCAATCTTTTCTCTCTTTATCATGATGTTGCTTATTGGTCCACTTATGAGGATTTTCATTTACTTTATGTTGAGATGTAACTCATACTGAAGACTGAAGTCTTTAATCTTCATCAGTAAGTGCTTCAAGTCTTCTTCGCTTTCAGCAAGTAAGGTGGTGTCATCTGCATATCCCTGGTTGTTAATGAGTCTTCCTCCAATCCTGATACTGCATTCTTCTTCATATAGCCTCTCAGATTACTTGCTCAGCATACAGATTGAATAGGTATAGTGAAAGAATATAACACTGACACACACTTTTCCTCACTTTAAACCATGCAGTATCCCTTTGTTCTGTTTGAACGATTGCCTCTTAGTCTATGTACAGGTTCCACATGAGTACAACTTGTTGCTGTTATGTGCCGTTGAGTCAGACCCGACTCATAGCGACCCCTCCTTGGGTTTCCGAGGCAGTATCACTACGGAAGTAGATTGCTCCATCTTCCTTCCGAGGAGTGGCCGGTGGGTTTGAACCGCCAGCCTTCTGGTTAGCAGACAAGTACCTTAGGCACTAAGCAACTTAGTGTTTTGGAATTCCCATTCTTTGCAATGCTATCCAAATGCTTTTGCATAGTCAACAAAATACAGTAAACATCTTTTTGGTATTCTCTGTTTTCAGCCAAACTCTATCTGACATCAGCATTGATATATCCCTCATGCCATGTCCTCTTCTGAATCCAGCTTGAATTTCTAGCAATTTCCTGTCAATATACTGCTGCAACCATTTTTAAATTATCTTCAGTAAAATTTTACTGGCATGTGGTATTAATGATAATGTTTGATAATTTCTGCATTCTGTTGGATTACCTTTCTTTGGAATGGGAACAAATAGGGATCTCTTCCAGTCAAATGACCAGGTACCTGTTTTCCAAATATCTTGGCAGAGACAAGTAAACACATGCAGCATTGCATCCATTTGTTGAAACATCTCAGTGGGTATTTTGTCAATCCCTGAAGTCTTGTTTTTTCCCAGTGCCTTCAAAGCAGCTTGGACTTCTTCCTTCAGTACCATTAGTTCTTCGTCATATGCTACTCCTGAAATGGTTCAACGTTGACCAATTCTTTTTGGTATAGTGACTCTGTATTCCTTCCTTCTTCTTTTGATGTTTCCAGCATCATTTAATATTTTGCCCATAGAATCCTTCAGTATTGCAACTTGAGGATTGATTTCTTTTCTTCAGTTCTGTCAGCTTGAGAAATGCACATGTTCTTCTCTTTTAGTTTTTTAACTCCAAGTTCTTGCACTTTGTGTGTGTGTGTGTGTGCTTTAGGTGCAAGTTTACAGAGCAGAGTTTGTTTTACATTCAATATTTTGTGTTCATTTGGTTTCACTCCCCAATTACCATCCCCAACCCTAACCCACTCTCTTCCCCTCCCTGCCCAGTAACCACCCCCACACACACCCCATCCCCTTCTTAGTTATGCACTCTTATGTGTCCTGCATTTCCTCCATGTGAGTGTTGCCCTTCTGGTGCCCCGTGGTTGATTGCTCCAAGGGGTGCATCTCCATAGAGTATGTGGGTGCATCACCCTGGCTAGAGTGGTCTGCATGTATGTCTTATTTACTATTGGGCTAAGAGCCAGCCCCTGGGAGTGAGTTTTATTCTAGGCCTGAAGTGTAGCCCAGGGCCATATTGGGGAGTCTCACCAGACTCCATCTGGCCAGTAATTCTGGTCATTATTGTGTTTTTGGATTTTGTTCCACGTTTTCCCTCCCACTCTATCCAGGATCTCCAGTTTTGATCCTTCCCCAAGTGGTTGGCATTGGTCACTCACTGGGCACCATCTAGTTCTTCTGGTCTCAAGGTCCACCATGTCCTAGGGCTGATTGCTTCTAAATGTCCTTTTTTTTTTTTTTTTTTTTTTCCTTTCACTCTTCTTTGCTTCTGATGATAGGAGACCATTAGCTGCATCTTAGATGGTCACTTGAAAACTTTTAAGACCCCAGGTTGCTACTCACCAGTGTAGGTTGTGGAAAAAGATTTTTATGCATTTTATTGTGCCAATTGAGTCTAGTGTCCCCCAATACTAAGGTCCTGAGTCGGTAGATCCATTGGATCTCTCTCCCACTGTGTCTGGTTATCTGTGAGGGAATTCTCTGTCTGTCTTCTGTTTTTCCTGTAAGGATTGCAGGTACTTTCTATCACTGGTATCTGTGCAAGATTAGCCTCAGCTGAATCTATCCTTGGTCTAGAGTATAATCCTGTTCACTGACTCCCATTTAATCTTCTCAGATGTTCATGCATTTATCTGTATCCTGGTGTTTGGTGTTAATGGTAATGCAGTATTGTGGATATACTGGTATTAGCCTCTGTTGTCTATATCTTATGCACACAATTTGGTGTTCTCCCTTTCCCTAATGTTACCATGGTGGTCACAGACTCTTTCCATACCATTGCTCCCCTTACCCACCTCAGAGTGTGGCCCCTAACAAGCCCAAAATTAATCCCTCCCCACCCTGGTAACCTACAAAGTGAATTCCCTTCCTTGAGCAAACCCTTCTTTGTCTTTTTACAGTAATGGGCTCATAGAGTATTTGTACTGCGATTGACTTATTTCACTCAGCATAATGTCCTCCAGGCTCATCCACATTGTGAGATGATTCACCTATCCTTCATTGTTCTTTAATGTAGCATAGTATTCCATTGTGTGAATATACCATAATTTGGTTTTCCATTCATCTGTTGATGGGAATTTAGGTTGTTTCCATCTCTTTGCTATAGTGAATTGTGGTGCAATGGACATAGGTGTCATATGTCTGTTCGTGTCCTGCCTCTCACCTCTTTAGGGTATATTCCTAGTAATGAAATTGCTGGGTCAAATGGTATTTCTATTTTCAGTTTTTTAAGGAAACACCATACTATTTGCCACAATGGTTATACCATTTTACAATCCCACCAGCAGTGCACAAGAGTTCCAATCTCTCTGCAACCTCCCCAGCATTTGTTATTTTCTGTCCTGCTGAACTTTGTTATTATTGCTGGGGTGAGATGATATCTCATCGTTGTTTTGATTTGCATCTCTCTAATGGCTAATGATCATGAACAATTCCTCATGTGTTTGTTGGCCACCAGCATATCGTCTTTAGTGCAGTGTCTGTTCAAGTCTCATGCCCATTTTTGAATTGGATTTTTTGCCTTTTTGGTGTTGAGGTGTTGAAGATTTCTATAGATTTTGGAGATAAGTCCTTTGTCAGATATGTCATAGGCAAATATTTTCTCCCAATCTGTAGGTTCTCTTTTTACCCTTTTGGCAAAGTCTTTGATGTGCATAAGAATTTAATTTTTAAAAGGTCTCAGTCATCTAGCTTCT
>NW_006921737.1:2147340-2150459 GCF_000298275.1 Orycteropus afer afer | reverse complement strand
ATATTGACATTTTCACAATATTCAGTCTACCTATCCATGAACAAGGCAGGTTCTTCCATTTATGTAGATCCCTTATTATCTCCTGTAGAAGTGTTTTATAGTTTTCTTTGTATAGGTCTTTTGTGTCTCTGGTAAGATTTATTCCCAGATATTTTATCTTTTTAGTAGCTGTTGTAAATGGTATTGTTTCCCTTATGTCTTTTTCAGAGGTCTCTTTGTTGTTGTAGAGGAATCCAGCTGATTTTTGTATGTTGACCTTGTATCCTGCCACTTTGCTGAACCTCTCTTAATTCCAGTAGTTTTTGTTTGTTTGTTTGTTTGTTTCCCAGAGTCCCTTGGGTTTTCTACACACAGGATCATATCATCTGCAAATAGAGATAGTTTTACCTTCTCTTTCCCAATTTGGATGCCTTTTATTTTTCTTTATTGCCTTATTGCCCTGGCCAGGACTTCTAATAGTGTTAAATAGGTGTGGTGATAGAGGTCATCCCTGTCTGGTTCCCATTCATAAAGGGAATGTTTGAGTCTTTCTCCATTAATAATGATGTTGACTGTTGGCTTTGCATATATGCCCTTTATTATGTTAGGAATTTCCCTTCTATCCCTATTTTGCTGAGAGTTCTGAGGGGGAATTGGTGTTGGATTTTATCAAATGCCTTTTCTGAATAAATTGATATCATCATAAGGTTCTTTTCTTTGGTTTTGTTTATGTGGTGGATTACATTGTTTGTTTTTCTGATGTTGAACCATCCTTGCATACCAGGTATGAATTTCACTTGGTCAGGATGTATTATTTTTTTGATATATTGTTGGATTCTGTTGGCTAGGATTTTGTTGAAGATTTTTGCATCTGTGTTCATGAGGGATATTGGTCTGTAGTGATGTCTTTCCCTGTTTTTGGTATTAATGTTATGTTTGCTTCATAACATGAGTTTGGGAGCATTCCATCTTTTTCTACATTCTGGAATAGCTTGAGTAATATAGGTGTCAATTCTTCCCTGAATATTTGGTAATATTCTCCAGTGAAGCCATCAGGGCCAGGACTTTTCTTTGTGGGGAGGTTTTTTTGTTTTGTTTTGTTTTATTTTGTTTTTTAATGACCTATTCAATTTCTTCTTTTCTTATCGGTCTGTTCTAGTATTCTGTCTCTGAGTGGGATACTTTAGGTAGGTCTTGTGATTCCAGAAACTTGTCCATCTCTTCTAGGTTCTCAAATCTGTTGGAGTAGAGTTTTTCTTAATATTCTGTTAGTATCTTTTTCATTTCAGTTGGTTCTGTTGTGATGACACCCTTTTTGTTTACTATTCTTGTAGCTTGCATGTTCTCTTTCTTTTATTTTGTTGATTTGCCAATGGTTTGTCAATTTTGTTAAACTTTTCAAAGAACCAGCTTTTCGTTGCATTGATTTTCTCTCTTTTTTTTTTTTTTGTTTTCTGTTTCATTTATTTCTGCTTTGATCTTTATTATTTCCTTACTTCTATATACTGTACGATTCTTTTGTTCTTTTTTCTAATTATTGGAGTTGATGAGTTAATTTTGTTTCTTTCCTCTTTATTGATGTAAGCATTTATTGCTATAAACTGACCTCTGAGTACTGCTTTTGCTGTACTTTTGTGTCCCATAGGTTTTGGTATGATGTATCTTCATTCTCATTTGTTTCTAGGCATTTTTTTTAATTTCACTTTTGATTTATTCTATTACCCAGTAGTTTTTGAGCGGTGTATTGTTCAACTTCCACTTCTGATGTTTTTCCCTTGATCTTCCTATTATTGATTTCTAATTTTATAGCATTGTGGTCTGAGAAGATGCTTTGTAATATTTCAATGTTTTTTAATTTATTGAGGCTTGTTTTGTGTCCTGACATATGATCTATTCTGGAGCAAGATCTATGTGCACTGGACAAGAATGTGAATTGTGCTTTGTTGGGTGGAATGCTCTGTATATGTCTGTAAGGTCAAGTTGGTTGATTGTGTTGTTGAGTTCTTCTGTATCTTTGTTGTTTTTTTTCTAGTTGATCTGTCCCTCCTTGGAAGTGATGTGTTAAAGTCTCCTACTACTATTGTAGAGTTGTCTATTTTCTCTTTTAATTCAATTAATATTTGCTTCACGTATTTTGGAGCACTTTCATTGGGTGCATAGATATTTATTATTGTAATGTGTTCTTGATCAACTGACCCTTTCATCATTCTTTGTCTCTTATGTTGTTTTTCACCTTAAAGTCTATTTTATCAGCAATTAATATTGTCACTCCTGCTCTTTTTTTATTACCATTGGCCTGGTATATTTTTTTTCCACCCCTTAACTCTTAATTTGTTTTTATCTTTGTCTAAGTTGGGTCCCTTGTAGGCAGCATATCGATGGGTCTTCTTTTCTTATCCAGTCTGCCACTCTCTTTCTCTTGATTGGTGTGTTTAATCCATCCATATTGAGTGTGATTAGTGATATGTATGAATTGATTACTGTCATTCTATTGTGTGTGTGTGTGTGTGTGTGATGTTGTTGGAGTTTCCTTGGTCCATATACTTTTCTGTGCTGAGTTCATTTTGTTGTCAAGTGTTTCCTTTCTTTTCTTCCTTGTTGTTGGTTTGTGCTTACTAAACCTGTATGTTTTCCTTCCTACTGGATTTGCTTAGGGAGATTTCAGATTTTCTCTGTGGTTACCTTGGAGTGAATTCTTATCTCTATATTTTTAGAACAATCAGTTCTATGAGGACATTGCCCTGTTTTCCTCTCCATTTGTAAGTTTGTACCTAGAACTTTTATTCCCTCTATTTGGTTAGTTGCTGTTGTTGTGTGCAGATTGACTTCCTTGATTTTTAGTGTACAATGTTTTACAGTCTTATTTTGAGTGTCTATTTGTGATTTAGTTTTAGTGTTGATGTCATGTGTCCTGATTTTATTGTTCTCTGTTGTGGGTTCTCTATTGCAAGGACTTCCTTAAGCATTTCTTGTAGGGTTGGTCTGGTTTTCACAAAATTCCTTAATTTCTGTTTGTCTGAGAATGTCTTGATTTCACCCTCATATTTGATGGACAATTTGGCTGGATATAGGATTCTTGGTTGGAAGTTCTTTTCCTTCAGTGTTTTTATATGCCATCCCACTGCCTTCTTGCCTGCATG
>NW_006921737.1:2105747-2146896 GCF_000298275.1 Orycteropus afer afer | reverse complement strand
AGTTCTAGGCTATTCTTTTGTGCTTCCACTGTGCTATATAATTCTGTAATTTTGGTATTCATCTTCTGGATTTCTAACTGCTGTTTTTGTATGTGTTCTGATTATGTATCAATCTTGTTATTTTGTTCTTGAATGGTTTTCTTGTGTTCTTCCAGGGAACTGTCTGTGTTCTCCTTGATTTTGTTTGGAGTTTCCTTAAGCTCTTGTAAAGTTCTATAAACATACCTTCTAAATTCCTTTTCAGATAATTCTATTTTCTCCTCTTCCTCCATGTTTAATGAGACTTTTGTTTGGAATTTTACTTCTATTGTCTCATCCTGCTTTTTTTATTTGTTTGATTTGAGGTTGCCTATTGTTTCCTAGACATTTTGAAGTTGTCTTTAATGGTTAGTTATGTATTGATTTGTTTTGTCTTGGTTTTATGATTTAATATTTTTGGAAAGGTGGAGCTGGTGTATTTTATTTTTTGGTTATTAATTCAGGCGTGCTGGGTTGTTGTGCAGTTTTCTTTGTGATGATGGAATCACTGTGTGGAATGTGGATCCAGGTCTGTTCATCATGAAGGGAGTTTAGGATTCAAGCTGGCAGGTGTTATTGTGGCTTAATGTGGTTTTTCTATCAGATGAGGCAGGAGAGAGGTGGGGAAAGGAGGAAGAAAACAGAAAAAAAGAAGAAGAAGAAAAATAAAGCTCCAAGGTGCTAGTAGCCATTGCCAGGGCTTTGAGTGGGCTGCTAATCATGATGTTATACTGTTACTCACAGGCCCACAGCTCAAGCTAGGCAAAGACCCCAATTGTTAGGGGGCTCCCACTTTCTGCCAGGTTCAGGCAACCACAAAAACCACACTTGCCAGGCCCCTCCATGCCAAAAAGCTGACCTAGGATAGCTGCTCTGATCCATGATGCAAGTTCGTCCCAGGGCCTGCCCACTTGCAGTGTGATTTTCCCTCTCTGCTCCCTCCCAACAGTCCCAAGTTTACCAATAAAAGTGAGTGCTGAAGGTAGATCCATGGAGTGGTCACAGGTCCTCCGGTGTGTTCTCTCCACTGCCCCAGGGAGCCCTCTGATTCCCCATCTCACTGGCTGGTCAATGCTCCACTGGGCAGGTTCGCCTGTTTTTATTCTGTCTGGGTAATTGCACTCCCCATTTCTCCTTTCTAATCCTATTCCCCCTGAGTTTGGTGTACTCTGACTTAATGAGCTGTTCAGAGTGCCAGAATCCCTGCTTCAAACTGCTGCACCTAGTTTTTCAGGTGCTAAGATGCTAGAGAGAACTAACTTGTGTACTACAGGCAAGACATCATCTTCCTCTCATCTTGCACATTTCATTGTAATACTTTACTTTGTATCTTTGAGCTGCCTTTTAAAATCTTCTATTCAGCTCTTTTACTTCATTATTTCTTCCATTTGCTTTAGGTACTCTACATTCAAGAGCAAATTTCAGAGTCTCTTTTGATATCCATTTTGGTCTGTTCTTTATTTCCTATATTTTTAATGACCTTTTGCTTTCCCCATGTATAATGCCCTAGATGTCATCCCACAACTCATCTGGTCTTTGGCCATTAGTTTTTAATGCATGAATTCTATTCTTGAAATAATCTATAAATTCAGATGGGATATACTTATGGTTGTATTTTGGCTCTTGTGGACTTGTTTCAATTTTCTGCAGCTTCTACTTGAATTTGCATATGAGCAATTGATAGTCTGTTCATCCCCTAGCCTTGTCCTTCTTGATAATATTGAGTTCTCCATTGTCTTTTTTACATGGATGTAGTCTATTTGATTCCTGTGTATTTCATCCAGTGACGTCCATGTGTATAGTTGCCATTTATGTTATTGCAAAAAGGTATTTGCAATGAATAAATTTGTTGGTCATGCAAAATTCTATCATGTGATCTCTAGTGTTTGTTCTATAACCAAGACCATATTTTCCAGTTAATCTTCATTGTTTTCAATTGCATTCCAATCACCAATAATTATCAGTATATCTTGATTGCATGTTTGATCAATTTCAGACTGCAAAAGTTGGTAAAATTCTTCCATTTCTTCATCTTTGACATTAGTGGTTGGTGCATAAATTTGAGTAATAGTCATAGTAACTGGTCTTCCTTGTATGCATATGGATATTATCCTATCACTGACAGCATTGTACTTCAGGATAGATCTTAAAATGTTCTTTATATGATAAATGTGATGCCATTACTCTTAAATTTGTCATTCCTGGCATAGTAGACCATATATGCTTGTCTGATTCAAAATGTCCATTTCAGCTCAGTAATCCTAGGATATGCATTCCATCTCATTGTTAAGGACTTCCATTTTTCCTAGATTCTTACTTCACACATTCCACTTTCTAATTATTAATGGATGTTTGTAGCTGTCCTCATTTGAGTCATGCCACATCAGCAAATGAATGTCCTGAAATGAAATTTATACATTTACTCCTCACTTATCATCTATCTTGTTATCCAACCATTTTGCATTTATGACAATAGTAAGAAAAAAAAATCTACTGTCCAATTTTTTCATGATGAGCAATGTGTGTATGGTAGTAACAAATGCCAAGGTCAAGAGTAATGCTGGCTTTGATGGTTAAGGTTAAGATTCTTGGTGGTTTGGCAATTACCCAATGATGTAATTTGGCAGTTATTTCATGATGCAATTTGGTAGTTATGTAATGATGTAGTCATCCTCCATTTTGTGATCTGATGTAGGTATCTTCCATTTTCGCATAATGCCAGTTTTCACATAATGACCTGGTCTTTGGAACTTAATCATGTTGATAAGTGAGGAGTAGATGTATACATATTTTACAACAATGAAAGGAAGGAAAGGAGGAAGGAGGGAGGGAGGAAGGAAGGAAGGAGACTCATAACAGTTCTGTTTCCACCTAGATCTTATTTTCTTATCTGTAAAATGGACAGATTTAAGCTACATGATTTCAAAAGTTCTTTCCAACTAGGGACCAAGCTAGCTTGGTCCTGGCTGAAGTGGAGGTGCCTTTGACCCAGTCCTGGGCTTCTGTGGTGCCACTCAATGTCTTCCCTGATTTTCTCAAAACTACTGCTTATGGCCACTTCCCAGACCCTAGAAAGAGAAAGAGATGGAGGTAGATGCCCTTGTTGTGGTCTCTTTACCCAAGGCTCCTAGTAAAAGACCCTCCCTCTTCTATCTCTGGCAGAGATGGCCTCTGGCAAGGCTGAGTCTCATCCTAGTAGCCTGACATTCTAAAGAGAAGATTCTAGTTCTATCTGTCTCTGTTAGCTCATGGTTTCTCACCAGGACTGATAAGGGTTGGAAGAACTGATCCAGGAAGGACAGACACGTAGGGGAATCACACTACATGCTGGGTCCTCCACACACCACCCTGTGGCCCCTGGCTGGAACTGACTCCTGAACCCCTAGTCCATTGTCCTTTCTGGCTTTGGGGAGCTGAGCCCTCTGACACAGGCCTAGAGACTTACTGTAGCAGACTGGCTGGCTGCCTGATAATCTGTGGCATGATGGAAATGAACACTGACAGCTTCTGACTTATACTCTTGTTATCTTGTAAGGAAAACATGGAGGGGATTGGAAAAACTAGCAGCATCCCAGGTAACCCAGCAAGAAACCCTATCTGGACTGAAGCTGCCCTCTGACTCCCCAGCCAAGGCAGCCTGCCTCACAGAATGGCTAAGACCACCCTCCCCACACCCCCAACCTAAGGAGAAGGGAGGAAGGGAGAGTATTTTCATGTATGGCTATGAAGTCAGGCATGATTAGCTCCTTATACCAACCCAGAGAGATCTCCTTCATTATCCTTCTTTTGCAGGTAAAGAAACAAGTTTAGACAAGTTAGGTCACTTGCTTAGAGCTACACAGTGAGGAGACCACTGTGTCTGTCTGATCTCAGAGCCTTGCCCTCTAAATAGCAAGGAGTTAGAGGGATTAGAAGAGGGCTTCTGCTGTGAGGATAAGAGGATGGTGAAAGGAGTAAAGCTGGGAAAGAGAGGGCAGGGAAAGCAGGTGAGGGAAGAATGGAGGAAGAGAGTTACATACAAACAGGGCTAGGGAGAGTGGCAGGGGGCACAGGGACTCACCTGCTCCAGGTGGAAGGTGCCAGGTTTAACTTACTGCTCAGTGGCTCTGGAGAAATGGTTTCTGACTGGAAAATACAAAAGCTGTGAGGAAAGAACTTGTCAACTCCAGCCCTGGCCCTGGGCCTCACACTCCAGCCTGGAGTGGAATGGAAACAATTGCCACAGCCTCCACAGGACCTGGTCAAGACCTTTCCTCAGGCTTAGAGAGGGAGGACAAGGCTGGTCTAGCTCCTTATTAAAGAATTAAAAGGAAGAGATAGCAAGGAGTAGAAATCACAGGGGGGCTGATATTCTGTCAAAAGATGGCTGGGTTTCCAGGTCTCTCCTGCTTTAAAACCTTCTACGGATCCCCATTTCCTACAGAACTCCATCCCAAGCCCAGAAGCCAATGATTTCCAGGACACAGCCTTGCCTCCCTTTCAGCCTTCTTGGCCATCTGACTACCTCTCATCCCAGGCCCACCTCCAACGAAGTTGATGTCTCACCTTTCCCACTGTTATGCATTGAATTGTGTCCCCAAAAACAGATATGTTCAAATCCTAACCCCTGTATCTGTGAATGGGACCTACTTTGGAAATAGTCTTTGAAGATGTTATTAGTTAACATAAGGTCAAATTGAAGTAGGTTGGGTCCCAAACCAGTATGAATGGTGTACAAACAAAAAACAAAAACAAAAAAAAAAGAAGAGACAAACAGAGAAACACAGGGAAAAGATGGCCATTTGACAACAGAAACAGAGAATACAGTGATCTACAAGCCAGTGAACTCCAAGGACTGGCAGGAACCAATAGATACTAGGAGTAGGGCAAGGGAGACTCTTCCCCTAAAGTCTTCAGAGAGAGTATTACTCTGCCAACACCTTAATTCAGAGTTCCAGGCTCAAGAACTGTGAGACAATGAATTTCTGTTGTTTTAAGCCACGTAGCATATGATATTTGGTCATGACAGCCCTAGGAGACTAACACACCCACCGTTCCCATCTCTCCACTTCTGCTCCTCGTGCCCCTGAAGTCAGAAAAGTGATTACCTGCAACCTTTACCTGTTAAAATCCTGCCTAGATTTCAAACCCTGGGCATCCCACTCCCATAATAAAGCTTCCCTTCAATTGTCATTCCAGTCTCTCTTCCTCTTGCATGGTCAGAGAGTGTCTATTACAATGTCCACCTCTCAGAGGTGGCTTTGGGTATGTCTGCCTTTATCCCAAATCCTGGTTCCTTGAAGCCAGGGCTATTATATTTGTACAGAGCCCAAAGCCTAGCAGATACTTCACCAATGTGTGTTGATCTGCACTGAATTAAACTAGAAAATAGTATCTGCTATTATTTCCCTACCCCTGACTTTCATCTTAGCAGTGTCTTTCTTTGGGTTCCAGGGACAAAATTTGCCATATGAGCACTGTAGTCTTTGGACAGAATTTTAAGTTGAATGCAGGTGGGGTTCTGAGTCCCCTATCCAACTCTGTGTGAAGTTGTAATCTGTGCTTCCATGGAAGGTCATTCTTTAAATAGGCTACAGAGAGCCCATTGAAAGAATGGAGCCCATGTGAAACTGACCTTACATGCTTACAAGATCTTTGGACAACTTGAAAGGAAGTCAGAGTATCTGAGAAGTTAACCAGTAACCACAACCATTTCCTCCCCTCAAGGAAGGGTCATGTCAACTTTACCCAGTGTCAACTTTGCCCACCCCTGAAGAATAGGATTTTTACAAGAACAAGACCCAGACACTAAAGGCCACATGGCCTCTAGTGTTTATGGGAAGCTACAGAAAGCAAAGGTCTCCCCCCTGTAATCTCAGCCCATTGCATAGCTCTTCTTCCTTTTACTCCTTCAGCAGGCACTGGATTCCTAAAATGGGATGGACAGAGAGGGAAATCAGGTTAATTTCAAAATTCATTAGAAATTCTAGAGGAAAATGAATGTTTGCCAAATGGGAAACCCATACCAAGTGAAGTGCTGCCCTGGAGAGATGACAAACAGTGCTGAGGTGAAGGGACAGAGCATCAGTCCCCCACATCTGTCACAAGACATCTTTCAGTGAAACCTTGGCTTAGGGAAGGCAGCAAGATTGGCAGGTGGCAGGGGAGGAAAGAAACAGATGGGGAACTTCAGATAGGATGACCACTTGTCCTAGTTTGCCTAGAACATTCCAGGTTTTAGTACTGAAAGTCCTGCATTCCAGACACCCATCCATCTCAGGTAAACCAGGATGCTTGCTCACCCTAACTCCAGCCAAGCAGATAGTTGTTGATTCAAGACCCAACTATCTCTGGTTATAAGTGTCTCCTAATATAGGATAAGAGAGAGGGCAGCTCCTAGAGATGGTCCATGTAAATGATGTCTACAACCGTCCACTTGGTACCTATGCTGAGGCTCAAGGAAGTGGCCGGACTTGTCCAAGATCACATAACTAGGGACTGGAGCCCAACTCCTTGCTCCTTCATTGAGAGAGTTGGATAGAGCAGGAAGGAAGCATTAGGAGCCTTAATATCTGAGCTGTTCTGCCTCTAGGAGCCAAGGGTGTGTAAGTGCTGTTACTGGCCCCTGTCCTCACTCACAAACCCAAGGGACTTCTGCTCTATTAGCAGTTGCAGCTTGGCAAAACTTAGACATAGCACCACAGGGCCAGCGGGACTGGCAGAGCTGGAGGCCATTGACCCTACAGCTGCTCAGAGTCATGGCTAAGTGGCCCTGAAGAAGCCCCATGGTGCAGAGGAACAGACAGAGACTTGCTCTTTCTCTCTGAGGTCCAGAAGGAAATGTAGGGGCTCCAGACTCCACCATCAATCTTTGGCTGGCATTTCCTTTCTGCTTGCAAACCTCCATGGAGTCACCCATGCTGAGGCAGTCTCTTGCCTGTCTGCTCACAGCTATCTCAATTCATGTAGCATAGTCCATTCACCATCTCCTGCTCCAGGGCCTTGTTTTCTCCAGGAAAAATAAAGAACTCTAGTTCTTTCTACAGATCCTCATGTAAGCTGCTTTGGAGTTTCTTTCTGATCCTACTTGCTTTTGGTTTCTGTCTTAGCACATCTTCATATCTTGTAAAACATGGTTCCCAGAAGTGAATGCAGCCTTCCTTCCAAGAGTGCTGGGGGGAGCACAGCTCTCCACTCTGAGTGCTCTTCTAACACTCACTTTTGTTTTTGGTATCTCCATCCCAGGGCTGACTCATTTCAGTAAGAAGCACTAAAGTCTTCACATGGGCAATTCCGGACCATGCCTCCCCCATGCAGTTGGATTTTGGGGTAGAATTTTACTTTAATCCCTGTTAAAACACATCTCATCAGATTCATCCCTTCATTCTTGTCTGTCCAGATCTTTTGGAATCTAGCAAATTACCTAGGCCTTCCTCACTCCATGTCATCTGTGAGTATGGTGGGCCAGCCTCACCTGAGTCTTCTGTAAAATGGAACATACTGTGCAGTTTGAGGTTCAGCCCAAGAAACACGATTTTGACCACCCACCTCCCTTCAATTATTTTTCACTTCCCTCCCTACATAACACCGCCTCCTGGTGTTCCTGCATGACATTGGCTGCGCAAACTGAGTCCGCCAGCCCTGGTCATGCCCAGCAGAGCTCCCAAGGATATCCTGTTTTTCCATTCTCTCAGTGATCAGCCTCAAAAGTCCAGCCATTTCCCAAGCTCAGACACCAGGGGAGCTAGGACAAAGTTCCCAAGCTTTAGGCCCAAGCTGCATGTCCTTCTTCATTGTGAACATGGGAAGGTTTTTTTTGTGGAGATGAGAAGGTTTCTTTACCTGCCACATTGTGGACATACAATAAATATTCATCAAATGAAGGAAAATGAAGCACAAGACTAAGTCTGGAAACCCATTCATTCATTCACTGATGCAGAGCATATGTGTGAGGTACTGAGCTAGACAATGGCTTCAAGGGGGCTTCAAGACCCATCTTTCCCCTTGCTTGTCCATGGGGCCATTCCTAAAACCCCTAGGCAGTGAGACCACCTATACACCTATTCCTCAGTTATCAACTATCTCATTATCTGACATTTTGCATTTATGACAATAGTGAAAAATATACTATCCAACTATGCTGCACATTAGCAGCATACATCAGGCAGTAACAAATGCCAAGGTGCAAGACAAGAGTAATGCTGGCTATGATGGTTAAGGTTATGTGTCAACTTGCCTGGGCCATAATTCTCAGTGGTTTGGCAGTTCTATAATAGTGTAATATGGTAGTTATGTAATGATGTGATTTGGCAGTTATGTAAGGATGTAGTCATCCTCTGTTTCGTGATATGACATAGTCATCCTCCATTTTTTTGCATAACAATGGTTTTCTCATAACAACCTGGACTGTGGAACCTAAGCATGTCAGTAAGTGAGGAGTGGGTGTATTCTTAAAGATCTCCAACAAGGAAAGACAGTACATTTTCTTGCAGCCAGCAGGAAAAACTGAGTTAATTGGCTCATTGACCCATTCATTCATTAATTGTGCATATGTTATATGTCAGGCCCTGGGGAGGCACTGGGTATATGGAGATGATTAGAAAAATGACCTCCATCAGCTGACAGGCACCAAGGAAGGGAACTGTGGAGACGATTCATTTCTGCCATGTATGAAGTGTCCCCATAGAGTAAAGTGAAGCTTTCTGCGAATGTCCAGGAGAGAGCAAGCCCACCTCTGTTTAGAGGAGGTAGTATTTACATATGAGTGGAAGAAAGTTCCAGGAGGCCACTTGTTTCAGTGTCCTTGGGGAAGAAAACGGGAGGTAGATTCTCTTTTCAACATGTACTGAATTTCTGGATGGGAGACCAGCTTTTAAGAGCCACAGGATTTAGTGAAGGGAAAAAGCTGGATTTACTAGCCCTGTTGGGGTTCTGAATCAACCTCAAAGCCTGCAACGCTGAATCCCACCCCACAGGGCTGCTTGGCAGGCAGAGCCCTTTCCTGTAAGTAAGGTTGCACTTAACTCCGTCAAGGCCCCAGCTGGACCTCAGCTGGCATATAGCACCACCTACTGGCTGCAAGGGGAAATGTGAAGGCTGAGCCACCACCTCTCCCCCTAGGGTTCCTAAAGTCCTTCCTGGCCTGGCTATCATACCCCTTCACATCCTGATCATCCTCCTCAACTTCCATTTCTCCACCTAATGCCAGAAGACAACCTTCAAAGGCAGCACGGATGTTCTGAAGGAAACAAGGAGTGCTGCCAAGGAGCCAGCTGGAGCAGTCAGACCTAAGGACAGAGGCTGTGCCCATGAGGTGAGGGAGAGAAGGCACAGAGCTGGGCCTCAAACACAGCAATGTGGACAGAGCAGACTGGCTGCTGGCAAGGAAGACAAAAAGGGAAAGGAGTTACAGTGAACCAGAGTTAGACAAGCAGCAGAGACACAGAAGATGCTGGTATATGGAACCTCCTTGGAGAAGGACTCAAACCCTCTTGAGATTTCTGAGATCCCATCAAGGGGTCACATTGCAGCTACTACAGACCAGGTACCATAAGGCTGTCCTCATTCCAGACACTCTCACTCCTCTTACAAGCAGGCGTTTCTGGACAGCTCCTCCAGTTCTTTAACCTCAGGGGAACCTGCTGTTAACTCATGGTTGCAGCTTGGTTTCAGGAAGAACCTTCTCAATGCCCATCTTTCTTTAGTTGGAAAATAGCGATAAAGATTGGAAAGTGACGAAGGGAGAAAAAACAAGGGTAAGGCTTTCAATTGAGCTAATATTAAATGAAATACATATAAATTTCCCAATGTAAAATTAAAGGGGCCTGGTGGTACAGTGTTTTTGCACTCGGCTGCTAACAGAAAGGTCAGCAGTTTGAACTCACCAGCCTCTCCATGAGAGAAACATGTGGCAGTCTGCTTCCATAAAGATTAGAAACCCTGTGGGGCAGTCCTAGGGTCACTATGAGTTGGAAGTGACTTGATGGCAATGAGTTATGTAAAATTAACTTGCAGTTAAGCATCCTTCACTTTTAAATCACTGGCTCAGGGATTTTTGCTTTGGACGTAGCTTCCTGGGCACCAGCAGAAGTTGACACCCCTGCTGGTCCATGCTCATTCCTCTTCTACCAGCTCAAAAGAGAATCCTATGCCTGGCCTGCTGCTGTGGAGAAGCTTACGGAGCACAGGCTTTGGAATTAGACTGGCTGTTGGCCTTGGGCAAGTCACTTAACCTCTCTGAACCCCAGTTTCCTCCTCTAGAAAACAGAAATAACAATACCACCTCATAAGACTGTTGGAAAGATTAAGTACCACTTGGCATAGTACCTGGAAGAAAATAAGCTCAATAAACAATGGCTAGAAAAGAAAAAGATAAGACCTTGGTCCCTTTGTTGGTGAGTGCCTTGCAACCCCTTGCTTGAAATTCTCAAGCGGGGCGCAGCAGCCTCCCACAGCCAGCTCTCAGCCTTTTGTGGGCAAGGGAGGAAAGGTGGGGGCGGAGTCCTGTTCTCACCCAAGGAAGATTCCTCTTGGGGTGGGTGATGACTATGCATCTCACCCACTGAGGAAGGCACTCTGTGCGGGAAAGGAAAAAGCCAGCACCCCTCTCTGCAGCATTCATTATTCAGAACTTCCCACAGCTTGGTGCCTGCTATGGGGGTGTGTGGCAAGCATCAACCAAGACCAATTTTGCTTTTTCTGCCTGAGGTATGAACAGCAAACCCAGAGTAAAGGCCCTAAGGTGGATGTGAAGTGCCTTCCTGACGCAGGGTTCCACAAAGACCCAGGTGATGGGAATGGTGGGTATTTTTAAAGAGGAGCTGGAGCTTCCCAAGGAGTTCACTCTAGATTGGTATTTCTCAAACTTTACTGGGCATTAAAACCATCCAGAGGACTTGCTAAAAGACAGATTGCTGGGCCCCAAGCTCAGATATTCTGATCCAGTAGGTCTGGGGTGAGGTCCAAGATTCTGCATTTGTAATAAGTTGCTGAGTTCCTGGGTGGTGGAAATGGTTAACACACTCAGCTGCTATCTGAGAAGTTGGAGGTTGGAGTCCACCCCAAGGTGCCTCAGAAGAAAGGCCTGGCAATCTACTTCCCAAAAACTAGCCACTAAAATCCCTATGGAGCACAGTTCTACTCTGACACACATAGGGTTACCATGAGTAGAAATAGAAGTGATAGCAACCAATTAACAAGTTCCCAGGGGACGCTGATACTGCTGTTCTGGGGCTAGTAAGCCACTAGCCGTATGTTGTTGTTGTTGTTGTTATGTGTCATCGAGTCAGACCTGACTTATAGTGACCCCTCCTTGGGTTTCCGAGGCAGTATCACTATGGAAGTAGATTGCCCAACCTTCCTTCTGAGGAGTGGCTGGTGGGTTTGAACAGCCAGCCTTCTGGTTAGCAGTCAAGTGCCTTAGGCGCTATGCTACCAGAGTTCCCACTAGCCACATGTGGGTATCTAAATGTAAAATTAAATGAAATTAAAAATACAGCTTCTGGTTCCCACCAGCCACAGTTTAAGGGCTCAAAATAGCCACACATGGCTGGTGACAACCCTATTGGAGAGTGCAAGATATAGAACATGTCCATCATTACAGAAAGTTCTATTGAAAAGCACTGCTCTAGCAATTCTATCCCGATAATGGGAATATGAAGGGAAACAAAAGCTAAGAGAAAAGAAATGTGTATCTCAAGCTCAGGGGAGGCTGAGGCTTTAGGGCAGCTTGAAGAACCCATGGGGGGAGGGATGGAAATAGGCCCTTCCAAGACTCTCCAGAAGGACCAAGGTGTGGTGTGAGATGCCAAGCAGCAGCCCCAGCTTTCCCTGACTGTGACAGAGAAACACCAGGCACCGTGGGCGCCCAGAGGAGAGGAGTTTCTAAAGCCAGCTTGGGGGAATCAGTGGAGGAGAGGCATCCGCTGAAACCCGAAGGGTGGGGAATGAGTCCAGCACATCAGCTGTTTTTGCTCAACTGCAATCCGCTCGCCCACGGGCCTGCAAGCACCTGTGTCACTCAGGACATGAGCAAGTGGTTGGGTTTGTTGTGTGGGGCCAAGGCAGCATGGAGGATGGAGGCTGTGCCAGAGAAGGAGCCTGAGTAATGCGGTGACTGCTCTGAGAAGAAGCATACATCAGCACTCTGAACAGATGGCCCAGCAAAAGGGGTTAAGTAAAGAGATAGTTGTGAGGAGTCTTGTCACTTGCATTGGAGCGGAGACCCAGGAGGAACAGACTTTCAGTGGGTCCGAAATAGCAATTGCCAGGGAGGGGTGCAAGCCGCCTTCCCTGCCCCCGTCCCTCCTCCACTGCCATTCTTCTCCCAGGGACACGTAGGGGCTTTTTACAACAGCTTTGGTGGCGGGGGAGCTCCTGTGGATTTGGCCATGTGTGTCTTTGTTGCACAGAAGCAGCTCCATCTTTGAGCACAAAGGAATTGGCTTTGCAGGGCAGGGCAGATTTCTAGGGCTCTCTTCCAAAGTTCTCATCCTTACCTCATGGCCTGGGGTCTTTCTTCTTTATTAGACTAGCTGTTGACCCTGGGCAAGTTACCTAATGTCTCTCAACCCCAGTGAACCTCATGAAATGAATAGACCCCTTCTGATAGGGGTTCGGCCAAGCAGAGCTAGTCCTGCCAAGCCCTGCCAGTTAGTCTAGGGGACAAAGCTCTGGCTTCTTAGCCAGATCTGCGGAGACCAGAAACAGAATAAGATGCTAGATCATTTACATACAGAATTCAGTCTACTTACACAATTTCATCCATCCTTCACTTCTGCTCCAGAGCCTCTGGATGCCACAAATAATTTGCACTCAACTACTAACCAAAAGGCTGGCAGTTCAAACCTGCCCAGTGGGAAGAAAGGTCTGGTGATTGGCTTCAGTTAAGGTCATAGCCAAGAAAACCCTATGGGGCAGATCTACTCTGTCATGGATAGGCTCTCCATCAATTGTAGATGACTCAATGGCAACAAGTTGCTTTGGGCCCATTGACAGAACTGGCCCACCCTATTCTCCCTCTCCTCCTCTCACATTCTCCATCCCCTCCTCTTCTTCACCTCTCCTCCATCTTTCTTTCTCTATTTCAGATCAGCTGATCCCTAAGGAAGCCAAGTCTATTCCCAAGCCTTAGCTCTAAGCTAAGCTTCACAAAGCCACCTCACACTTACTTCTCCTGCTCTAGGTCCCAGCCCTTCCTGGACACTCTCCTCTTTCAGCACAGAGCCCGAGGACAGCCTGTCTTTCCTGATTTCTTCTCCTTTCCTGAAGGCTCAATCTTCCTAGACCCTTCATCATTAAATCTCCTCGGACTACTCCTTTCTGGTAATCCCCATAACCACCAGAACCAATTAACTCATTCCTGATTTTTCATTTTGGTTTCTCCAAACTCACTATTCCTGGGTCCCAAGCTATATAACCTGGACAGTGGTCTCTTCATCCTTTTTCCTGACAAACCATCATATCTTTCACATTTACAAAACTCACTTTGATATCTGGTAACTTTTTCATTCTGTAGGGAAGGTAGATTTTATGATGCCTTAAACATTAAATATATGTATTTAAATATGTCATGTAAAAGACTACAAAAGGCAAAAAGAAATCACCCACAGACTCAATACTTCCAAGGAAGTTTGTCCAGCTGGACTTCCCTTCTGGAAATAATGAAAAACTCACCAGCACCTTGGGAGGAGGGTGGAGGTGCCATTCTAATAGAGTTAAAAGGGGACAAGTGTTTCCACAATTTCCTTTGAAAATCTGTTTCTAGATAGGAACACTTAGACTGCAGTTTCTCAACTGTGGCACTACTGATATTTTGGGCTGGATAATTCTTTGCTGTGGGGGCTGTTTAGTACCATCCTTACCCTCTGCTCATTAGGTGCCAGTAGCATCCCTCTCCTAGTTGTGACAACCAAAATGTCTCCAAACCAAAAAATCTAAACTCACTGCCATTGAGTTGAATCTGACTCATAGAGACCCCTCCTTGGATTTCCAAGACGTTATCACTAGGGAAGTAGATTGCCCCATCTTCCTTCCTAGAAGTGGCTGGTGGATTTGAACTGCCAGTCTTCTGGTTAGCAGTCAAATGCTTCAGGCACTATTCCACCAGAGCTCCCCAAAATGTCTTCAGATATGGGCAAGTGCCTAAGAGGCAAAATTGCCCTCCCGTCATTGAGAACCACTGACTTAGACACAGTCAATTGTTTTCATATGACAAGGAGGAAATCAGAGGCTCTGGACAATCATCTGAGGTCCTGGGGGAAGGCATTTGACCTTCTCTGACTCAAGTCAGGTTTCAGCTTGAGACTTAAGCCTTGGCCTCTCGGCCTCAAGATTAGTGATGATAGTTCCTGCCTATTGAACTCCACCATGTTCCAGACAGGGAGCACTAGAGCACATCTCATATGCTATCTCATGTAATCCCACCATAAACAAAAAGACAGCCATTGCCGTGGAGTCAGATGCAACCCATAGCAACCCCTCCTTGGGTTTCCAAGACAGTATCACTATGGAAGTAGATTGCCCAACCTTCCTTCCGAGGAGTGGCTGGTGGATTTGAACTGCCAGCCTTCTGGTTATCAGTCAAGTACCTTAGGCACTATGCTACCAGAGCTCCCAATTTCACCATGCCAGGTAAGAAAACTGAGCCCTGTGGGGGCGGGGGGTAGAAGGGCAGACTTAGCCCAGAGTCCTTTCTCCATTCTTGGGTGCTTGTCCTTTATCCTCTTGGTGGCTTCTTTGTAGAGACCAGTTAATGCAGAGCAGGTACAAAATTTGTGCTACAAACTCAGGTGTACAAGATATTTGCAAACATTATTTTCTAAAATTCCATGTAATTTCTGATCGTGAGCCTCCTCTGCCTTGCTTGCGGAAATCTAACCTTAGTCCTTCTTAAGGCTTTCCTGCCCCTGTCCCATACTTCCTGAGGTTAAGTCAGGGTTTCTGGGTCTTAAGCTCTGCCAAGACATGCTGGGAGGGATAGACAGGGTAAGAGATGATATCAGCCATCTACTCACTCAGATTATCACTGTTGCTCTCTGCATGGTCTATTGGCTGACAGCTCAGTACTTGAGACAAGGGATCCTTTTGGAAGGCTGAGTATAGCCCCATGTGTCAGGCTGTATTTTCCAAAGATAATCACAACAATACCTTCCATTCCACATGTTCATTTTACAAATATAACTTTGACACTCTGTTCATCAAGAGAGGGGTCTTGTGACTGTGGAAAAAGGGACGCTTTATGACTTCCAAGGGTAGACCCTACATGGAGATATAGTTTGACTGGATCTCTTGGGACACTTGTTCTTAGACCTAGCCACCATGATTTGAGGAGCTCAAGCAGCCACCTGAAGACTTGCATGTTATCATACATAGGTGTCCCAGTGACAGTCCCAACTGAGAGTCTAATGGACAGTCATTAACAACTGCCAGATACACAAATAGGTGAACCTCCAGATGATTCCAGCCCCCAGCCTTCAAGTCTTCTCAGATATTATGGGGCAGACACAAACCAATTCTACTTGTGCTTTGTGGATTTCTGACCCTCAGAATCTGTGAACAAAACAAAGTGATAGTTTTACAAACTTTGGGGTGGTTTGCTATGCAACAATAGTATGTGGAAATGGGTAGGTGCTAAGGCTTCAGTGGTTCAGCAGTAGAATTCTTGCATTCCATGTGGAAGACCTGAGTTCAATTCCCGGCCAATGCATCTCATGCACAGCCACCACCTGTTTGTCAGTGGTAGATTGCATGATGCTATGATGCTGAACATGTGTCAGCAGACTGTCCAGATTAAGATGGAGTAGGAAGAAAGGTCTGGCAACCTATTTTTCAAAATCAGCCAATGAAAACCCTATAGGTCACAACAGTCCAATCTACAACCAATCATGGTAATGGCATAGGATGGGGCAGTATTTTGATTTTGGGGAGTGGGATTGCCAAGAGTCAGAGAATAACTCCATGGCAGCTAACAACAATTGCATATCAAAATTAAGTGAAACATCCTATCTGCCCAAATGTGTCACTATGCAGACACATCTCCCTGGAGTGTCACCTTCTCAATGGGGCCACTGCCAGGGACTAGGGATGGGTTTCCGTTGATCTGGAACTTGTTAACCTCTCTCCTCCTCTTCTCTACACTGGGTGGTGGTGGTAGAGGGGAGGGATCTCTTTCCAGCCCAGTGTGAAAAGTCTAGCTTTTCTTTCTGCTTCCAGGGCACTTTGATGCTACCCAAGTCTCTTTTCACTTACCTCCTCCATAATCATCTAACTTTGCCTAATGGCTTACTGTTTGGTGCTTTTGAAGCACTAAAGCTTATAAGACCAGCAAGCTTTCCATGTTTCCCACCATGCCACATCTCTCCCATGCCAGAAAAACCGACAAATCTGTCCTGGAGGAAGTACAGCTGGAATGCTCCTTGGAAGTGAGAATGGACAGATTTTGTCTCACATACTTAGGTCATGTTGTCAGAAGAGACCATTCTCTGGGGAGGGATAACTTGCTTGACAAAGTAGAGGGTCAGCAAAAAAGGGGAAGGCCCTCAACAAGATGGATTGACACAGTGGCTACAATGATGGGCTCAGGTATAGCAAGGATTGTGAGGCTGGCACAGGACTGTGTAGTGTTTTGTTCTATTGTACATAGATAGAGTAGTTGTGAGTTGGAGCCAACTTGACGGCACCTAACAACAACAAGGGGTTGCTATGAGTCAGGTCCAACTCGATGGCACATAACAACAACAACAACAACAAAAATCTCCCCCAGGGCTAGGAGCACAGAGTCAGCCACCTACCTACTTCAACTGGCAAAGGTAAAAGGAAAAACAAAAAGAGGAAAGAAAAAATATATATATATATTTTATTTACATAATTTTAAAAAAACATTTTGATAGAGATACAATTCACATACCATAAAATTCACCCACTTAAAGTAAACAATTCAATGGATTTTAGTACAGTCACAGAGTTATGCAACCATTACTACATTCAATTTTAGAACATTTTCATCACCCTAAAAAAGAAATCCCCACATCCCCAATCTCCCCCTTTTCACCCAGCCCTAAGCCACTACTAATCTACTTTCTGTCTCTGTAGATTTGCCTGTTTGGAAGCATACAGTACGTGGTTCTTTGTGATTGGCTTCTTTCACTTAGCATAATGTTGTCAAGGTGCATCCATATTATAGCAGATGCATAGATTATTATCTCCAGATATCATCCGGCCAAAATTATCCTCTCAGCTTCCCCTACCTCCACTCCAAATTATGGAGATTGTGTTCTTTGGGTGTGAAAGGGAGGCCCTATCCTCACTCACACAGTCATTCCACATCTGACCTTGGCAGTACGGTCAGCAACCGGACCCCTAGTTTGGTGGCCACAAGTCCAAAGTGAAATGACAATGGAGCTCCCAACATGTCTTTCTGTCTGGCCCTTTCCTCTGTGTGAATAAGCCCCTGGTGGGTGTCTTGAATGAACTCTTTACTTCTATGGACCATAAGAGCTCCCATACGGATGTGTCATGCACAGTTCTCTTGAGCTTAAATAGAAAGTGAGGAGCAGGAGGAAAAGCCACCAAGGCCTCTGGCACTACTGAGTCTCTAAAATATAGGGCAAAGACTCCAAAGCACAGGATTACTGGCAGATGGTGGACTGTGAGCAGGCAGGATTTAGGACCCAGCACCAAGTGAGGGCGGTAGTGGGGGCTGCCAGAGGAGGGTTTGTGGCTCACCTAAGAAGTGGATGAAGAATGGGCTGGAGAGGAGCGAGACCATCAATGAACCACAAAGCCTTTTAGCGTCCATTTGCGACTGCTGCTGAACAAACAATTGCAAACATACCAGTCACTAACTGGGGCTTAGGTCTCTGGGGACAGCCTTGAACTCCAGCTCGGAGCCCCATCCCCAAACAAAGGAGAGAGGAGTTGCCCTCAGCAGCCCCATTTCAGTCTCTGCAGCTAAATCTAGATCTGGAACATTCCAGTCTTCCTTCTCCCTGCCTTTCCCCATTTGTGCTCTAGCCTTTGGCAAGGAAGAGATCCCAACACCTTTAGCTCCCTGGCTTGGCTCAGGCAGTTACAAGATGAATAGAGATGAGTTGACGGGCTTTGCTGCCTTAGTAACAACTGTTTAGATATCAGCTTTCAGAATCAGATCCTGTTTATCTAATTCATCCAGCGCTGATGATTCCCTTGTTGGAGGAAGACACAGTTGCTCTGTGTGTTAAGGATTACGCAACCGGTTCCGTTCCCCCAAAAACAAAGACAGGAGGTTTGGGGAGACCTTGATTTGGATAGGCAGGACCAAGTCATCACTCCAACATTCCCCTTCTGTCTCTCACAGTGTAGGGTGCCAGATCTCAAAGCATGATCAACTAGGCTTAGTTTGAGGGCCAAGAGATGAAGTTTGGAGCTAGCAAAACCCAAAACCATAAAGGTTCTCAGAAAAAAGATACACATTCCTTGTTGTTATTGTCAGCTGTTTCCAAGTTGGTCCCTGACCCATGATGACCCCATGCACAATGGGTTGAAAGGTTGCCCAGTCTTACACCATCTTATGATCATCTGTGGATCAGACCATTGTGATTCATAAGGTTTCCACTGGCTATTTTTTTAGGAAGTAGATCCCTAGGCCTTTCTTCTGTCTTAGTCTAGAGGCTTTGCTGAAACCTGTTCAGCATCATAGCAATGCATAAGCCTCCACTGACAGACAGATGGTGGCTGTGCATCAGCGGCATTGGCCTGGAATGGAACCCAGTCTCCCACATGGAAGGTGAGAATTCTACCACTGATAGACCAGGAGGCAGGGTTTGGGCCAGCAAAGCCTCAAAGGGCCTCCAAAGGGGATCTTTCCTCAAGAGGACTGAAAGATACTGGTCCGTGGACCAGTCCAATCCTTGTAGCACAGCTCCCTTTCCTTGTCCCTTCCAGACAGAGGAGCTGAGGCAGGGACCACCTCTTTACTTTGAGGATAAATAAGAAGGCTGAAGCATTTGGGAGTGAGTGTCAAGGGATCAGGGCAGCCTTCCAGAACCACGAGCTGACCCTCTATTTTATCAACTGGAGTGAGAGGACAGTTTCACTAAAACAAAAATATTCCTTATTAGAGGCCAGACATAGTAGATGTTCAATAAGGTCTTGTTTACTCTGAATTTGTCAACTCCTCAGCGCTTTAGGACTCATTGGCAAAAGGGCTAAAAGGATGACAATGGAAATCAGGTGCTACAGGAATGGGCTTAACACAAAAATCAACGGAGCTGGGAGAGGAGGAGCACCCTCTGTCCAGACTCTGGTCCCCTGTGCCATCAGGCAGAACTGCCAACACTGCTACAAAGCTCTGCAGTGAACCATTCCCCCTGTCCCTTCCCCCACCCTCCTTGCTCTACTCCCCACCCCACCCCCGCCCCACCCAGTGTCTGCCTGTTTATTTGCTGAGCCCTGGTTTAACAATGCGCTGTTTTTATGAGTTGTGCTGTAGTTCTTGGTAAAGCACTTTAATCCACTTTAATGCCCCCACTCTGCTCCTCCGTGACAGCCTGGTGGTTACTCTAATGCATCCCTCTCACCTCAGGGTTACTAATGAGGTCAGAGGGAACGCACTATCCCAACTGAATAATTCACTAATCAGATGCTACAGACTCCAGTGGTAAAATTTATTTCTGACACCTAAACGGCAAATGGGTTTGTGGACACACTCTCTCCGTCTCTTTGCTCCAGAGCTATTTCTGCTAAATGGAGGGCTGCTGTGTTTGCTTAACAAAAGGGCGCTGGTCTGGCCACAAACACATCTCTCTTCAGGGGCCTTGCATTGCTTCAGGGGAGTCTGGGGAAATAGAGGGTGGGGCACTATTTGGCTGGGACTCACAGCAGGCTGGGGCTGAGGAGGGCCAGGTGGGGGCTGCCTCCAGAGCTTCCTCTCCCCTTCCAGGCTGGTAGTAGTGAGCCTCCTCCTGCCCTGCACCTGTCAGCCAGTAGACATGTAACAGCCTCAAACCCCTGCTCCACATCCTCCACTGGTTAAACTATTCGTTGCAACCATTTCTGATTGTGAGCACCTTTGCGTACGTGCAGAAAGCTCCCCAAAACCATTCCCCCAGGAAAATGCACACATTCATTTGTAAATTTGCACTCCGATTTAAGGTCTCCCCACCTCTTCTGAAAGTCCCAGCCTTAGGGTAAGACTCTTTCCTGCATTCATCTGCTAGATTATCACTAGATTCTTTTCTGCCCAAGGTGTCCATTTTCCCAGGCTAAAAGTGGAGAGGAAGATCCAGAGATCTGTAAATTCCCTTTCCACTCAGGGATTCACTGCACCTCAAGCAGAGCCCTCAAGGCCCAATTCTTTAGGCATATGCCCAGCAAGACAGGCATCTTAGGTGGACAGCTGCCTCAAAGGGAGGAATTCGCCCTCAGCCTCTCCCATCCCCTCCTTTAAGGACATGGAAGGACACATTCATCTTTAGGTTCCATGTGTAGGGAGTGTCTCCTGACTCTAGACACAAAGTTGTACGTTTGAACTACAACCAAATCTTCCCTAAAAGTCAGAGCAACCTCCTCTGTTCTGGAATATTCCAAGTTCTCTTGGATCATTTAAAACTATAAACAAACAAACAGTTGCTGTTGAGTCTATTCCAACTCATGGCAACCCTTGTGTGTGAGAGTAGAACTTGGAAAAAGATCACCAAGCCTTTCCTCTAAGGTGCCTCTGGGTGAACTTGAACTTCCAACCTTTCAGTTAACAGCTGAGAGCATTAGCCATTGAACTATCCACGGAGTCCCCTTGGATCATACCAGGTTTCTTTTTACCCCTTCAAGAGACTTGAATGTGCTAGTCTCTGCAAAGTCAACCGCAATCCCTGTGTTTGGACTCAGGGTCTCAGGCCAAAAAGAACATGGAAGCCCTGCTCAGCCTAGTTTGACTTCCTTATCACCAAGCAGAGAGCTCTATTAATTCCATTTTAATTTAATTAACTAAAAAATATCTGTGCATGTTTGTGTGTACAAGAGAAATAAACTTGTGCATCCCTCAAAAATATAAATTGTAAATCAAAATTACCTTCTAATCTCAAATAGACCTGACCAGTCAGACATTCTTCATCATGGATTTCAAACCACAAGCTTTGGGAGTTCCCTTCTCAAGTCCCTGCACCACTCACCAGGGTCCACAGACCTCTCAGGTGCCTCTGGCTCTGGCCAAAATGTTGAAGAAATGAACAGACTCCGGCAGGTACCTGGAGCGCAGCTCAGCCTGTTCCCTGCCTGAGGATGGAACAGAATGTTTGAAGGAAGTTCTGGAAGAGCTTTGGCTGTTGGAAATGGCCAGCAAAGTGAAAATGAGCACAGCTCTCATATTATGTTGTTATTAATCAGCTCCCATGCTACCTGAGGCTGGTTGGCCATCCCTGCCTCTTAAGGCTAGCGTGCTGGTGATGGCTGCTAATGAAGGAGCCTCTCCACAGTGACAGGAAGGATAAGCCTCAGAGTGGCTGGCAATACAGGCAGCCTTAATTGCTTATCCCCTAGCCTGTCCTCTCCCCCTCCTTGCCCTCCTCCTGCTCTTCTCTCTCTGCAAGAAACTAAATGGGCCTCCACTCCATGCCCTGGAGATCCCATGGGGTGAGGTCCCTCAGGATGAGTCCTGCTGGCCCTGCAGGTTGTAGGTCTCCAGTCTGTTGTCTGTAAACAGAAGCAAAGGTGGTGGCTCCCCTGCAGCTGTCTGAGCCACCAGGGTGTGCAGACTGCAGCAGCTCTGCTGCTTGACCCTTGCTCTGAGGTGTGACCCCAGCTTTGCACTCTGAGTCTAATTTAGAAACCCTCCTCGTCGCCTGGTGCCTGGGAGTCTTGTACCCGGCATTTGGGATTCTGTGTCCTGTATTGTGGATTCTGGCAGATTAACACTCTAGCTCCCAGTTCTGAGCCTGGGTGTACTATTGGACTTTGTCCTCAGCTGGCCTGGAACCCATGTTCCAGCCCTGGCCCCCTGTTGATGGGCTGTGTTCTTTTCTGCTGTCTTTACCAGAATCCACTTCTTCTCCCTCCTCCTCTTTGTGATCAACCTTGAACCCAAAGATTTCATCCCCTTTGAGTCCAGAATGAGACTTGTTCTTGGCCTGATACTCCAGGATTCAAAGGCCCCAATCTCCCAACAAAGCAAAAGAAATTGACATTTGCTGAGTTGCTTCCATGTGCAAGGCATTGTGCTGTTGTTGTTACGTGCCATCCAGTCAATTTCAACTTATAGCAACCCTACAGGACAGAGTAGAACTGCCCCATAGGGCTTCCAAGACTGTAAATCTTTATGGAAGCAGACTGCCTCATCTTTCTCCTGAAAAGTAGGTGATAGATTTGAACCACCAACCTTTGGGTTAGCAGCCAAGCACTTAAAACCATGCCATCAGGGCTCCTTGGCTTTGTGCTAGGGACTTTGATTCTCAAGGCAATTCTACAAAGTATCATTATCACCATTTTACAGGTAAGGAACTTATGGCTCTAATAGGCTCAGTAAGTAACACTGGTTGACAGAGGTGGAACCAGGATTAAAACTCAGGTCAGACTCCAACACCTGTCCCCCTAGTCATTTGCTACCTCACTGAAACAAGTTGCTGTCAAGTGAATTCCAATTCTTGGCAATCCCAGGTGTGTCCAAGTAGAACTGTGCTCCAATGGGTTTTTAATGAAAACCCATTGAAAGTAGATCACCAGGCCTTTACTGCAAGGTGCCTCTGGGTGGACTCATACCTCTGATCTTTCAATTGGCAGCCAAGCATGTTAACCATTTGTACCACCTAGGGACCTCGTTTAGGTTAGGAACAAAGAGAAACTAAGTCCTCAGAAACTTGAGGACCAGAAAACATTTTGGAAATGACCAAGAGGAGAGCTCACCTAGCACTCCATGGAAGCAGTCAATGCCCCACAGGAAGGAAGGAAGTTCAGGGCCTTCAACCCAGGGTGAAACATCTGTCTTCTACCCAGGATACCACAAATTGGAGCTTTTAACCAGAGGCAGTGTGGAAGAGTAAAAAGAGAATGCAAGACTCCAAGCACTTGGCTTGGTCACTAACCAGCTGCATGTCTTCATCAGACTTTTTGTCTTCCAAGCCTTGGAGTCTGCATAATGGGAAGGGCAGGACAAGAAGACTTTGCATGCCCCCTTTAAGTTCTATCATTCTACATTGGAAGATAGATCTTTTATACAAAGACATGATGATGAACATGATCATGACCAAGATGTTATTAACAATACATCAAAAAAGAAGAACTAGCATGTAATGTGCCAGGCATTGTGTTGTACATTTTCCATGAATTACCTTATTTTACCCTCACATCAATTCTATGAAAAACAGTATTATTACTGTTTTGTGGATGAGGAAACTGAAATTCAGTGGTGTTCAGAAATGTGCCTGGGAATCACACCCAGGTTGTCTGACTCCAGAAGCTTTGCTCTAAGCCACTATGTTATACCCTTCTCTGTTATGCTGCATCGAAGACTTCAGCAGTCCCTGGCCAGGCTGCCTTGAGCCCCAGTGGCAGAGGCAGGATATGCTTTTCCAAGGAGTAGCAGACTGGGAGTTAGAAAGCTAGATTCCACACCCAGTGGCTTTGACTGAAGCCATCACTCAATTTCCATGTCCAAAATGGAACAAAAGAATCCTTCTTAAAAGAGCCTGTCTTAAACCAATTTAAGAGGGATTTTTGAAGAATGAAAATGCAAAAGGAATTCCTGTATGGAAAGATTGCTTATAGATGCAAGGTCAGAATTGTGAATTCCCTCACAATTCTAGTCCCTCAGGATTCATTTTATCACCCTTTTCACTCACTCTGTTTTTACCTTCAGGTTGTCCAGGTAAGGAAATAAGTAAGAGGCCCTTCCAAAAGCAAGAGGATATGCTCTTTCTTTGGGAGCTCTGGTAGCATAGTGGCTAAGGCACTTGACTGCTAACCAGAGACTGACAGTTCAAACCCACCAGCCACTCCTTGGAAAGAAGATGGGGCAATCTAGTTCTGTAGTGATACTGCCTTGGAAACCCAAGGAGGAGTCGCTATGAGTCGGGTACGACTTGACAGCATATAACAACAACAACAACATGCTCTTTCTTCATATATATTTTCATATTCTTTATCCATATATATTCTTTCATTCATCTACATTTCATCCATTATCCACACATTTATAAATGCCTCTCATCCTTTGAGTAGGTTAATTCACTCAAACATTCACTACTCCCCTACCTATGTACTCATTTACTCACACATTCATCATCTTTTCACTCATCTATATCTTCATTTACCCATTCATCTATCTATCCACCCATACATTTGTCAATCCCCACACCTATCCATTCATCCATTCATTGATTCAGCCATAAATGTTTTTCATCCATCCATCTACCCACCCACATATATATGCATTCAACCACACACCCATTCATTCCTCCACTTACTTATTTATCTACCAATTCACTTATTTACCCATCCATTTATCTATCCACTCAGATATTTTTCCATTCACTGATTCATCTATCTGTCTGCCCATCCATTCATCAAACCACACACCTATTCTTCATCTATTTAGTAATTCATTTAATAAATGAATTTTAAATTAATAAATTGCATCCATTTACCTTTCTATATACCAATTCACCTCTCCATGAAACAATTCTCCCTTCTACCCACTTACAAATTCACCTATCAACTCACCCATCTACCCATCTATAAATTCATCTACCTTTTCATTCACTCTTCTATTCATTCACCCAGTGTGTTTTGCCCACCTACCATATTCAGATGTTATATTATGTGCTGAAGAAAATGAAGTGAATAAATCACAAATGCTTCCTTCAAGGAAGTAAAATTACAAAGTATGAGAGAGTGACACATAAATAGACAATTACAATACATTGTGATGAGGGGTAACTAGTGGGATAATAGAAAGCATAGAGAGATGTGATATTTAGAAAATGGGCCTCTGACCCAGAGAGTAAGGGTCAGGGAAGTCTTCTAATGGAAGCTGATATCTGGTCTGGATTCCAAACAGTGATTGTGAGTTCGCTAGGTGAATAAGAAGTAAGTGCCAAGCAGAGGCAATTGCATGAGTGAAGGCATGAAAGCAAAGCTCTAGAGTAAAGGTTCTCAACTGGGGTGATTTTGTCCTTTAGGGGATATTTGGCAATGTCTGGAAATATTTTTGGTTATAACTGATTTGTGTGAAGAAAAGAGGAAGTAGTGGGGGACAAGCCCAGAGAGGTAACCAGGGGCTAGATCAAAGACTGCAAATCATGCTTATTAAACACTTACTCTAGAGTGGGGGAGCTCTGGTGGCATAGTGCCTAAGACATTTGATTGCTAACCAGAAGGCTGATGGTTCAAACCCACCAGCCACTCCTCAGAAGGAAGATTGGACAATCTATTTCCGTTGAGATACTGCCTTGGAAACCTAAGGATGGTTCACTATGAGTCAAATTGACTTGACAGCCAGAGTAGAGCAAGATAATTAAGTGAACAGACACTCTCACTTACTCCCCAGACAACTAACTCACTAAACAACAATTAGAACTGAAATCTCAGAACTCTGGATAGCAGCTGAGGTGTTGGAGAGTTGGGGTGAGTCTAGAAGTGGGGGAAAGGAGAAACAGGAGCAGCGTAGAAGCTGGGAGAACCTACTCAATAATATTGCGGGCACTCACTCATTGCAGCCAATTTTAGAGGGGCTGGGAAACACCCTAAGCAGGGAATACAGAAATGGAGCTAATCTGAGGAAGCTATAGCCCAATTTTTTAAGGCAGCATAGATTGGCTGTAGGCATTTGCAGTCTGCACAATTGGGAGGGGGCAAAGGGAGACTGTGATGCTGTGAGAGAGTGCTGCTGGATTTCGTTCAGGCCCAGAACAGACAGGCACTAGGACTAAGAGGAATTGCAAGGGAAGCAAGGCAAAGAGAATACTTTGGACAGACAGAGACTCAGAGGAAAATGGCTAGCTTCCTGTTCATAGTGGGACACTGTGGGATAGCCTGTGATGGGGTGTCCATGAAGGAAAAACATAGAGATCCCTCAACCTTCACCTCAGGAAACTTGAGCTCCACCACTTATATCAGAGTTTGCAACCAGCTAAACTCTTCCTTCCTGTACATGCCTATTGAATGCCAAGCATTCAAAACTGAATCAGCACTGAACAAAACTTAAGGATAATGATACCTTCTACTGGTTCTCAGGAGAAGATACCAAGCCCACTGTTCCTGGGTCAATTCTGATTCAAAGCAACCCTGTAGTGAGGAATGGAGCTTCTCTGTGGAGTTCCCAGGGCTGTAAGTCTTTGTGGAGGCTGTCACATCTTTCTCCCACACAGTGGTTTGCAGATGCAATCTTCAACCTTTCAGTTGTCAGTGCCAGGTGTTTGGCTGCTGTGCCACCAGGGCACCCAATCATAAAAATTTCTTGTAAAAACCAGAATACAGAATTTTAAGTTAAAAAACAAAAAGATAACGAAATGGCCCAAGTTCAGTAAAAAACAAAATAGTAAAACACACAAAAATCATGAGAAGAAAGACCAATCAAAAGCAAAACATGAACAGAAAAGTTCTCCTATGAAGGCCAGACTAACGCAAAGAATTGATCATTTTCAGACTATGGAGCTAAATATGTTTCAAGAAAGCAGAAACTGCACAGAAAACAAACTCTTAAAGATCAATAAACAAATGGAGAAAAAAAATGAGGGACTGAACAAGGAAATTGAAAAAAATACAAAACCAAAGAGAAGAACTAATGGAACTGAAGAATAAAATAACTGATTTAGGAAAAGCAAGATAAATACTCAATAATAGAGCCAAACAGATAGAAGATAGAATAAATTAACTAGACGACAAAATAACTTACCAAGTCTCAAGAGAAAAGAACAAAGAAAAGTGAATAAACCCAAAAGGACATAGGAGATTCAATTAAGAGGTCTAATACTAGAATTATTGAAATCCCAGAGTTACCATGACAATAATGAAGGCATAGAAATGATTTTCCAAGAAATAAATAGTGAGAATGTCCCAGATCTGAACAGAGAATCAAGCCTGCAAATACAAGAAGCTGCACAAACCACAACTAGAAGAAATTTAAAAAAAAGTCAACTTTACAACATATCCTAATAAAATTCTTGAAAACCAAAGGCAAGGAGAGAATTCTGAAAGCAGTGAGAGAAAAACACAATATAACCTGCCAACGGGCTTTCCTTAGAATCAGTGCAGATTTCTCCCCAGAAACTCTAGAGACCAGAAGAGAATGGAGTGACATATATAAAATACTGGATGAAAACAATTGCCAACCAAGAATTCTTTATCTAGCAAAGTTGTCATGCAAAAATGAGGGGGAAATCAAGACACTCCCAAACAAACAGAAACTCTGGAAATTTGCCACTACCAAACCAGCCCTACAAGTATTCCTCAAGAGAGTACTCCAAATGGAAAGCAAAACATTTAAAAAAAAAAAAAAAACTCATATCTATACATGGTGGGGGGAGGGAAATAAACAAAATGTAAGAAAGAGTTATCTTTAAAAACATAACAATAGGGGCAATCATAAGGACAAAGCATATGATATTATCAGGGAATAAACTCAATAATTAAATCCTGCAAACAATATAACATCAAGTTTGTAAGAAGTAAGTACAAAGTAAACTTATCGAATGTAGGTTGTATAATGATGTTAATGATGACACATAACAGAACATCAGGAATAGATTTATTATGTTAGGGTTGTATGTTAACTTTTGTTCATAGATTAAATGTTGTTGCAATTCTAAGTCATGTAATGTAACATATGTGGTAAACACTAAGAAATTACCAAGAGAAATTCAGAACAAAAGAAAAAAGTTAGCAAAAAGGCTATCAAAAGAAAGCAGCTAAATACAAATGAAAACAGAAAATCAGAATGAAAAAACAAAGAAGACATAAAACACTCAAAAAACAAATAGCTAAATGAGTGAGGTAGACACTTTGTTTTCAGTAATAACCTTAAGTGTAAACAGTCTAAATACCAATGCAAAAGGCAGAGAGTAGCAGAATGGATTAAAAAAAAAAAAAAAAATCCATGATCCATCGTTTTGCTATCTACAAGAAACACACCTTTGACATAAGAACACAGACTGAAAATAAAAAGAAGGAGAAAAGTATTGCAACCAGTAAACAAAAAAGACCAGGGGAGGCCATGCTGATATCAGATAAAATAGACTTTAAATCAAAATCCATTACAAGGGATAAAAAAGAACCTTACATAATAATAAAATCAATCCAACAAGAAGACATTACAATTATAAATATATATGAGTTGATGTGCCTAAAAGCATGCACTAAAATACACAATCTAAATACTGCCTAATATAAAAAGAGAAATAGACAAATCCACAATATTAGTAGGTGATTTCAACACACCATTTTCAATTACAGACAAAACATCTAAAAAAGAAGATCACTAATGACAATTAAATAAAATCATAAGACAATTAGACCTAACAGACATATTATAGAACACTCCAACCAACATCAGAACAATACACATCCTTCTCCCATATACATGGATTATTTTTCAGAATAGATAACATACTAGGACACAAAACAAGTCTCAACAAGTTTTAAAAGATTGAAATCATGCACAGCATGTTCTCTGACCATAAAAGTATGAAGCTAGAAATCAACAAGAAAAATAAAGAGAAAAAAAAAATGAATACATGGAAACTAAGTAATGCACTACTAAAAACTGTTGGGTTATAGATGAAATCAAAAGCAAAATTTTAAAATGCTTAGAATCAAATGAAAATGAAAACACACAGAGGACAAATTTAGTATTTTAGTTCATTACTGTAAAAAGTCATGGAAAGGTTTATATATGGAAGGCAATTTTCTTTGCTGGTGACCAGGGGTAGGAAGGAAGGGAGTGAACACTGCAAAAATTAAAAATAATAAAATAATTAAAAAACAAAACAAAACAAAAATGTACCAAAATTTTGGGACACAGCAAAAGCAGTACTCATTTAAAAAGAAGAAAAATCCAAAATCATTAACTTAAACTGACAACTTTAACAAATAGAAAACGAAGAGTAAAAGAAGGCAAAAGCTATCAGAAAAAGGAAATACAAAGATTGGGCCAGAAATAAACAAAATAGAAAAACAGTAGAAATGAACAACAAAGGATCTGAATGGAACAATAAAAGACAAACCACTGTCTAGATTGACAAAACAAAAAAGCCAGAGAGGTAAATAACCAAATTAAGAAATGGAGTCAGTGACATTACAACTAATCTAACAGAGATAAAACCAAAACCAAACCAAACTCACTGCTGTCGAGTCGGATCCAACTCATAGTGACCCCTCCTTGGGTTTCTGAGGCGTTATCACTACAGAAGTAGATACCCCAATCCTCCTTCTGAGAAGTGGCTGGTGGGCTTGAACCACTAGCCTTCTGGTTAGCAGTCAAATGCCTTAGGCACTATGCCACCAGAACTCCTAACAGAGATAAAGAAGATCATAATTGATTATTGTGAAAAATTGTACTGCAACAAATTAGAAAGCCTAGATGAAATGGACAAATTCCTAGAAACACACTGCTTACCCAAACTACCACAAACAGAGGTAGAAAATTTAACAGATATGTTACAAAAGAAGAGATTGAAGATGTCGTAAAAAAACTGCTAACAACAACAAAAAAGCCCAGGACCAGAAGGCTACACTGCAAAATTCTACCAAACATTCAGAGAAGACTTGACACCAATCTTACTCAATCTTTTCAAAATCATAGAAGAGAAAGGAACAATACCAAACTCGTTCTATAAAACCAGCATAACCCTGATACCTAAACCATGATCAATGATTCATACCAGGATTACAAGGGTGATTCAACATTAGAAAATGACTGTAATCCACCACATAAGTAAAACAAAGGGAAGGAAAAATATGATCATATTAATTAGTGGAGAAAAGGCATTCGATAAAGTCCAGCACCATTTTCTGATGAAAACTCTCAGCAAAATAGGAACAAAAGGGAAATTTCTCAACATAATTAAGGACATATGTGTAAAACCACCAGCCAACATTATACTATATGGAGAAAGGCTAAGAACCTACCCTTTGTGAACAGGAATGAGACAAGAATGCCCATTATCATCACTCTTATTCATTGCACTGAAAATCCTAGCCAGAATAATAAGACAAGAAAGAAAAATGTAAGGTATCCAAATCAGAAAGGAAAACTAAAACTATCTCTATTTGTAGATGGCATGATCCTATCCCTGTTGTTGTTGTTAGGTGCCATTGAGTTAGCTGCAACTCATAGTGATCCAACAAAATAAAACATTGTCCAGTCCTGCTCCATCCTCACAATCTTTGCACTGTTAGTCATAGTTTTCCAGTAATATATCAGACAAAGTTTCATTGCTCTTCATAAGGTTTTCAGTGGACAATTTTTCAGAAGTGGATAGCCCTCTCCTTTTCCCTAGTCTTAGTCTGGAAGTTCCACTGAAACTTGTCCACCATGGGTGACCCTGCTGGTATTTGGAACATCTGTGGCATAGCTTCCAGAATCACACCAACATGCAAGCCACCACAGTATGACAAACTGACAGATGAGTGGTGGGATCCTATGCATAAAATGCCCTAAAGATTCTATAAGAAAACTGCTGAAACTAATAGAAGAGTTTAGCAATATTGAGGGTACAAGATCAAAATAAAATAAATCAGTTTGGTTCCTCTGCACTAAGAAAGAGTACTCTGAAAAAGAAATCAGGAAAACAATATCATTTACACTAGCCCCCAAATCAATTAAATACCTAACCAGGGACATAAAAGATTTATACAATGAAAATTATAAAACACTACTCAAAAAAAAAAAAACACTCTACTACGAAAAGAGACAAAAAAAAAAAAAAAACCCTCTACTACGAGAGACGAAAAAAGAAAAGATACCCTATGCTCATGGATTGAAAGATTTAATATAGTGCAAATGTTGATTAGCCAAAAACCAAACAGCCAAAGTAGTATTGAAAAAAAAAAAAAAGAATAAAGCTGAAGGTCTCACATGCCCCAATATCAAAACATATACAGCCACTGTAATCAAAACAGTCTGTTATTGGTTCGAAGATAGACACGTAGACCAGTGGAATAGAATTCAGAACTCAGAATTAAACCTAATCAACCATCTATGGAACTCTGATTTTTGACAAAAAGTCAAAATCTATTCAACGGGGCTGAAACAGTATCTTTAATAAATTTTTCTGGCAAAACTGGATAGATACCTATAGAAAAATAAAACAGGACCAATATCTCACATCATGAAAAAAAAAAAAAACACCTCAAAATGGATCAAAGACCTAAATGTTCAACCTAAAACAATAAAATTCCTGGGAAAAAAAATGAGGCCTAATCTTTTATAAAAATAGGATTAAAAAAATTACAACAAATACACTATTAGAAGGAAACAAAATAGATCAATGGGAATTCATAACAATTAAAAACTTATGCTTATCAAACAACTTTATTAAAAAAGTAAATAGACAACCTACAGACCGGAAAAAAAATCTTTGGAAACAATCCGATAATGATCTAATCTGTAAAATCTATAGAAAACTGCAACAACTCAACAACAAAAAAACGAACAACCCAATCACAAAATGGGCATAAGACATGAACAGAACCTTCATCAAAGAAGACATTCAAGCTCCCAACAAACATGTGTAAAGATGTTCACAATCTATAACCATTACAGAGAAGCGATGCAAATCAAAACTAAAATGAGATGCCATCATACCCTGGCTAAAATGGCACTGATTTAAAAAAAAAATAATAATAATAACAGCAAATGTTGGCTAAGATGTAGGGAGACTGGAACCCATATCCACTGCTGGTGGAACTGTAAAATGGAAACCATTATAGAAAACAACATGGTGCTTTCTCACAAAACTAGAAATAGAACTATCCTATGATCCAGCAATCCCACTTCTAGTTATATAGGCATCCTTCATTATGTGGGGAATGATTGGTTCAAGGACCACTGGCAGATACCAAAATCTGCAGATGCTCAAGTACCTTATATAAAATGATGTAGTATTTGCATAAAACCTGTGCACATCCTCCTGTACTCCTGTATATTTTAAATCATCTCTAGATTATTTATAATATATAATACAATGCAAATGTTATATAAATAGCATTTTAAACTCCCTCTTAGCTTTTGAGGGATTGCTTTAATTACTTTTTTTTCCCCCTGAATATTTTCCATCCACTGTTGGTTGAATCCCTGAATGTGGAACTGAGGATAAGGAGAGCTAACTGTATATCTTAAAATAAAATAAAACTCACTGCCATAGAGTTGGATCCGACTCATAGTGACCCCTCCTTGGGTTTCCGAGGCAGTATCACTAGGGAAGTAGATTGCCCAACCTTCCTTCCAAGGAGTGGCTGGTGGGTTTGAACTGTATATCTTAGATACCTGAAAATGACATGAACAAATATATGCATACCTATGTTCATTGCTGCATTATTAGCAATAGCAAACAAATGGAAACAACCAAAGTGCTCATCAACAGATGACCATATGAGCATATTGTGGTACATATATACAATGGAATACGACACAACAATAAAGAACAATGATAGTCTGAGAAACATATTATAACATGGATGGACCTGGATAGCATAGTGCTAAGTGAAATAAGTCAAGCATATAAGGACAAATATTGTGTGATCCTTCTTTTATATTTTATAAGAAGGCAAGAATAGCTAAATATAGAGAGACCAATGTTTGTTGGTGGTTACCAGGGAGAGGAGGAGAAGGGGAAAGTATGCTTTAGACCATCAAAACCAAAACCAAAACCATTGCTGATTTCAACTCATTGGGACCCTATAGGACAGAATAGAACAGCCACATAGGTTTTCCAAGGCTGTAAATCTTTACGAAAGCAGACTGCCTCATCTTTCTCCCTTGGAGTGGCTTGTGGGTTTGAACCACAGACCTTTAGGTTAACAGTCTAGCACTTCAACCACTGTGTAATCAGGGTTCCTCAAAGCCAAACCCACTGCCAACTAGTTGATTCTGACTCATAGGAACCCTGTAGGGTAGGGAAGAACTGCCCCAAAAGCTTTTCCAAGGCTGTAAATATTCATAGAAGAACCTTTCTCCTGTGCAGGAGCTGGTGGCTTTGAACAACTAACCTTTTGGTTAGCAGCTAAATGCTTTAATCAGTGCACCAAGAGTGCTCCTGAAGTATCTGCAATAAAATGAACTCACTGCCATTGAGTTGATTCCAACTCATAGCAACCCCCACTGGGTTTCCAAGATCTATAGGTATGTGTAAATACAAATATGTGGGTGCAGGCACACATATTCATTAAAGACACAAATACAGATACTCTTCAGACATAACCAAACACTTTCCAACATTGGTTTTCTAAGTTTGAAGGCTTTGGATCATACTGTCATGGGACAACTTAATCAATTGGCTTAATATAGTTTACAAAATTCATGATCTGCATCCTAGTGAAGTAAGTAGCATCTGGGGTCTTAAAAATGTGTGATTGTCCATCTAAGACACAAGTATGGTTCTCTGCTCACTAGGAGCAAAACAGTAAGACAGTAAACAAAAGCTCAGAGAAGAAAGCAAGTCTAGATGAGCCATTCCCTCATTTACCCTGAGATCAGAAGAGCTGGATGGTGCCCAAATATCACCCCTGTTCTGAACAGGATCACTATAGCTTATCCCAGATAAAATGGGAGGAAGATATGGATGAGAACACAAATTCTTATTAAAAGAAAAGAGAAGAGAAGAAAAATCCAGATAAATGTTAACAGTAGAAAACAAAGGAATCCTTGAAACTATTGTCCTGAAATACTCTTTAAGCATAGAACCAAGCCTATGTCCTAAGATTACCTTTTAATGAAACAGCAGAATGGCACACAAAATAAAGAATATTGCCCATAAGACCAATGCCCTACTTAAAAAACATCAGTCTGAGACCAAAAGGTCACTTACTCAAATGCAGGGAAGAGAAGATTAGGGGCAGGGAAGCTGGGGTACTGGAAAGGAAACAAACAGAACACAAAGAGCATGGGGACACATAGTTAGTTGTAAATGGAAGTAATTTATCACTGAACAATTTGTGTGGAAATTGTCTAATGGGAATCTAACTTGTGTAAACTTTTCCACCCACCCACCCCACCCCCAAAAAAAACCTCGATAAAATATTAATTGAAAATAAAAACACTTACTCTGAAATAAGTCTTGTGCTAGGCACTGGGGATCCAGAGATAAAAGAGAATTCAATCAATGCTCTCCAGAGTTTTACAGTTTTACATTGGAGAAATGGCACATATCCATTAGGGAGAGGAACCTCTAGTTATTGAGCTCCTGCTATGTGTCAGTCACAGTACTAGAACATTTATGTACATTGTTTTATGGATGTCTTATAACAACTCTATGAGGTAGATACTTTTATTCCCATTTTCCAAAGCTGAGGCTCAGAAAAGTTAAACTGGCTGTAGATCACAGTGAATAAGTGGCAGTGCCCCAAAGTCCCTGCCACCCAGTTTTACACCTCATGGTGGTAGAACTCAAGGCAAATTAATAGTAGAGACCTTGGTGGAGACAGTGGTCCACATAGACCTCATAGAGAGCATATCCTGACCAGGACGTTGAATGAAGAGGAGGAGTCAGAAAAGCAGGAAGGACAGGGGAGGTGGGAAGGATGGAGAAACACAGATGAGCAAAAATCTAGCAGGTTCGGGAAGCCCTAGGTGGACAACTCTGACTAGTCATGGGGATTGAAGGATAGGAAAAAGAGGAAGAAAACTGGGAGCTCATTGCAGAAAACTGCAAGTGGGGCGCTGCAGGTCTGGGTAAGTTGCTCAGGGCCATCAGAACAGAGAGGAACCCAGCAGCAGAAGCAGAGGCCTTGGGAATACCCTATCAACAGACTGGAAGGAATGTTGCTGGCCCTTCTGAGTCTGGAAACTGACTCTTCCTGCCACTATCAGTGTCCAGGCAGAAGGGGCACCCCACAGAGATGGCCAAATGAGAGCTGCTGCTGTATCCTCCCTTGCCAGCCTTGGAATGGCAGAGCTGCTTCCTTCTGGGGTGTCATTTACCGCTGTTAAGAGAGCTACACACTCTCCCATTCATCCTTCCCTTAGCCCCACCCCTAAAACACATCTCTCTCTCTCTCTCTCTCTCTCTCTCTCTCTCTCTCCCTCCCCCTCTCTCCCTCCCCCTCCCCCCCCCTCCCACTCTCTCTCTCTCTCTCTCTCTCTCTCACACACACACACACACACACACACACACACGATGTTAGGTTTAATGGACACTGCTCATCAGATGAAGGAGACCATTTGCTGAAGAAAAAGCCTGTTCACTTGTTCCACTGTTCTGAGCTGCATCAGAGTGAGAGGTTCAAAGAGAATCAATTTCACCCAAGAAATGTGAAAAGAGACAGAAGGGGAGGGGCCAGCCTTAGCCTGAGAGACAGGAGAGGAAGTCAGAGCCCAGACCAGTGAAAATCTTTGCAAACTGGATTTCTGACCATGGCTGGGAGACAGCCTGGGCAGCAGGAGACACTGGACATCTATGGAACAGCTTAGTGCTCCTGGGTGGGATAGGTCTCTGTGCCTCTCAGGAGAGCAAGTGTCAGGAAGAGAGAAAATCTGTCCCAGGAGGGCAGTGTCCTCTCTGCTAGGTTGCCCCACTGTTCCACACTGCTCTTTTCCTCCTTCACTCCTTGGTTCTCACCCCTCCTGATAGGAAGAGGAGGGGGAGGAGAGGCTCAAACACCCTGAGGGCTTAGAGGCAAGGATGGTCCATGCAAGAAGGAAGCTGAGACAGGGAGGGGGTATTACCTTCCACCTACAGAGGCTTAAAGAGGGGTAGCCACATAGGCCCTGTTCCATTGCGCTGGATCAGGAAATTTCAGTCACTAATCAGCTGAGTTCTCCTTTCTCTCAGGATCTGAAGGCCTCTTCATTCTACTTTCTTCCTCAGAGATCACCTGGGTAGGTCATGCTTGCTGAGCTGTGAAGTAATGGTCAGTGCCATGTCCACAGAGGACCATGCTGGGGAAGTGTGGTCAGTAGTGTGGGGAACAGGAGATATATGTTCACCTGGAGCACTGAGCGGCAGGAGTCAGGGAGCTCTGGTAGCGTAGTGCCTAAGGCATTTGACTGCTAACCAGAGGGCTGGCAGTTAAACCCACCAGCCCCTCCTTGGAAGGAAGATGATGCAATCTACTTCCGTAATGATACTGCCTCAGAAACCCAGGAGGGGTCGCTATGAGTCGGATCTGACTCAACAGCAGTGAGTTTGGTTTTTTTGGTTTGCTTGGGAAAGAAGGGCTGCCATGACAGCCTTCTCTGTGCTGATGGAACATATACAATCATCTTCACCTAGTCTGAGTGAGAGAAAGACCCAAAGGTTCAGATTAAGAGGACTGAGAACACAGGCTTGGCAATGCTGGGAAACCAGCTGCTCTGGTTAGCTCCTTCTAGTGAGAGGGCAGGGCTGTGGACCTAGTGGCAAGGCCTCTCTTGTGCAGCTCCTGGGTAGACCAGATGCATCAAGGTCCAACAGCATGAACAACAACGGAAGCCCTTTGTATTCATTTCCTAGAGCCGCCATAACCAAGTATGACAAATTGCATAGTTTACAACAGAAATTTATTCTCTCACACTTCTGAAGGCCAAGATGTCACTAAAACCAAGATGTCACCAAGACTGGTTCCTTCTAGAGTCTTTGAGGGAGAATCTGTGCCATGCTTCTCTCCTTCCAATGTTCTCGGTGTTGCCAATAATCTTTGGCTTGTAGCTGCATCACTCCAATCTTAGCCTGTCTTCACATGGCCTTCTTCCCTCTGTGCATCTATGTCACTGTGTGTCCTCTCCTTTACTAAGAACACCTGTCATTGGATTTAGGGCTAACCCTAATCCAGTCTGACCTCATCTTAACTGATCACATCTTCAGAGTCTATTTCTATCTAAGGTCACATTCTGAGGCTCTGGGTGGTCATGAGGTTGTATGGTACACTATTCAACCCATTACACTTTACAAAAGTGAAAACCTGCTATGTTGTAGATCAAGGTGCCCCTTTCTGTTTGGTCAAGGATCTGCCATTCTGTCAATATATTTATGTGCCTCACACGCATCACATCACCAGAATTGCTTTGTTCAATGTGGCAAAGTGCCTAGAACAGTGCCTGGCACTCAGAAAATACTTCTGAAGGAGCAACTGCACCATTTTACTTAATCCTCACAACATCCCTAAAAGGAAAATAGTGCCATTATCCACAATTTACTGAAGAAGCTAAGGGTTACAGAGGCTAAGTAACTCACACAGGTCACTTAACTTGTAAGAGGTGGAACAAGGATTTGAACCCATATTCATCTGACTCCAGAGCTCATGTTCAACATTTGCATTATGATCAAAGATACATCATCTTAAACTTGGGAGATGAACCTATATCCAAACTCATTGCCCTTGAGTTGACTCTGACTCACAGTGGCACCATAGGACAGAGTAGAACTGCCTTGCAGGGTTTCCAAGGCTGTAAATCTTTATGGAAGCAGACTATCATATCTTTCTCCCATTGAATGGCTAGTGAGCTAGACCCACCAACTTTTTGGTTAGAGGTAGGAACTTAACCACTATACCATCAGGATTCCTTCCAACGAATTAAAAATAGAGTGAATTCCTATTGCCAGAACAGCCAAAAGATGGAGGCCCCGTGAAGAACTGGAAGAGGGGAGGAAGAATGGGGGTGATCTGCAAAGATTCCCAAGTCTTTTTTCTGTCTAGGAATGGCTGACACATGGTTCACAATGGAGAAAGCCCATTCACCAGCAGCCACAGAAACTCCTTGTAATGACACAAAACTCCTTTGGGTCAGATATCAGCTTGCAACAAGAACTGAATCTGGGCGAGCACATACTCTAGCAAACACACTGGGCCACCTCACCTCCTACATTGTACCTTGACTTTGGCAAGGAAGGGGCTCACCTGTTGGCATTTATAATCTGGGACCACTACTCCTGTGCCACCCCTTCCTTCTCCCAGCTCTCCACGGTAAAATAGCCATTGTCATTCTGGGGCACATGGTAAGTTCAGACATTGGAAGTGGGTTTCCTAGGGTCTGAAGCTCTGGTGGTGTAGTGCCTATGGCATTTGACTGCTAACCAGAAGGTTGGCAGTTCAAAGACACCAGCCACTCTGTGGAAGGAAGACTGGGCAATCTACTTCCATAGAGATTTATTGCCTCAGAAACCCAAAGGGGGTTGCTATGAGTCGGAATCGACTTGATGGCAGTGAGTTTTTTGGATGCCCCCTCAGGTGACCTTCAACTCATCTGGGTAGAACCTAGTGCTATCATCATAGACCAGCACTCTGGACACCTAGCTACATAGACTTGTTACATCTCTTTCCCTCTCCTCCCTTCCAACCCATGCCCTCTTGCTCTCTGTACCCCCATGGGCTGGTCCCAGCTCCTTCAATGCAAAGGCCCAAGTTACATCCTGGCCCTTCCCCCAGGCCAGAGTTGCTCAAACCACTGCAGAGGGGTCAGACCTTTCTCGGCCATGGGAAGATCATTATTTTAGAATGTACCCACACCTCTGGAAAGTGTCAGTGTACAGAGCAGAGTGAAAATAACAAACCAACACCACCCAACAACAAATGCCACACATCACAACAGGGACCTGACAAATGAAGAAAATAACTTAGAATGGAGGGGTGGGGGTGAACATTTAAGGCTCTGGATCTTGGTAGGGCAATGGAGGTGAGATCAAAATCTCCAAAAGGTGAATTGCCCAAACTGAGGCACTGTCCCTTTGGCCATGTGTTTGATCATCCTTCCTATGTCAGAAGCCAGTAGGCTAGGGCAAGATATGGATCCCAAGAGCAGACATTGGAAGTTCTATGAGGAGGGAAGGTCAGTTACAGGCCAGATAAACCCCCAGGCTAGAGAGAGAGCAAAGGCCAAGGAGAAAAGCCAATATGGAGCATAGAACCTAGAGAAACACTGAATGTGGTGGATCATGGTGGGAGCAGGGTGTAGACATGAGTGTAGAAAAATTCCTAAGCCCAGGATAGCTTCCCATTACCTGCTCACACCCATGATGAATGGGCTTTGAAATGTGTGTTTATTACCACTGCTTGGCCAGGCAACATTCCCTTTTCTTCTGGCAACAGCATCCAGTTCCTGGGACCAACTCCTCCCTCATACTGAGCCCAGGGCAGTGGAGGTGGTGTCAGTCCTACCCCCTAACTTCAGAGGTGGCAAGTGACCCAGGCCTAGACAACTGAAATATTTCATCCCCCTGGTCATTAGACTAGTACATGGATGGACTTGAGACTAAATTCTGTTGAGAAAAGAATCTTGGGATCGCCAGCCAAAAGTAGTATGTAAGCATATCGCTGCCAAGGGCCATCATGGAGAGGGCCTACCCGAGAGAGAAGTGAGAATTGGAAAATAAACTGTGGAGAGAGAAAGAGCTGATAGCGACATTTGAAGCATTATGTTGTATTGCACTGGACATATCTATTGCAAAAGACTTCTTTAGAGTGCCAAAGAACAAAGATGTCACTTTGAAGACTAAAGTGTGCCTAATCCAAGCCATGGTATTTTCAATAGCCTCATATGCATGTGAAACCTGGACAACGAATAAGGAAGATTGAACAAGAGTTGATGCTTTTGAGTTGGGTTGGTGAAGAATTCTGAAGGTCCCATGGACTGCCAGAAGAAGGAACAACTCTGTCCTGGAAGAAATGCAGCCAGAATGCTCCTTGGAAGCAAGAATGGCCAGACTTCATCTCATCTATCTCAGTCATGTTGTCAGAAGGGACCATTCCCTGGAGAAGGATATTAAAATGGGGGGGGGGTCAGTGAAAATGGTGAAGACCCTTAACGAGATGGATTGACACAGTGGCTACAACAATGGGCTCAAGCATAGCAAGGATTGTGAGGATGGTGCAGGACCAGGCAGTATTTCCTTACGTTGTACATAGGGTTGTTGTGAGTTGGAGCCAACTCAATGGCACCTAACAGCAACAACAACAACAGCCAGCTGTACTTGATCTCTCAGTTACACAAGTGAACAAATTTTATTTTGGCCCTATTGAGTTTGGTTTCTGCTACTTCCAACCAAAAGTGTTTTGATTCATCAAGATATTTCAGGCCAAAACAGAATGTCAGCTCTGGCTAGTGCAATTATGTTCAAGATGTGCCTTATTAGCCATTTGCTAGATAAAAGGTTTCCCAGACCATTGCAGGAGGGCAAAAGGGCCAATAGATTAGGACGTGAAGAAGGATTCACTGCATCATGGTTTTGCCTCCTTGTTGCCAGAGAGAAATACTTGATGGAAGCCTGGGCTGTATGCCAGGGCTAGAGAAAAGCTTACATGTGTCCTCTTTCAACACTGGACTCTCAGTATTTGGGGTCTAGCTTAACACAGACAGTACCAGTAGTCTTTTTCTTTTGGTACACTCACCTGGAGCACTTGAGAGCTAGCAAGAAAGGTTGATCCCAATCTGCTTTGTGCAATTTTTACTTTTGTGCCTGGTTTATCACCCCAAACCAAAAATACCTACTGCCATCAAGTCAATTCCGACTCATAGCAACCCCCATCAGGTTTCCAAGGAAGCAGATTGCCTCATCTTTCTCCCATGGAACAGCTAGTGATTTCGAACTGCCAACATTTTGGTTAGCAGCCCAATGCCTTAACCATAGTACCACCACAGCTCCTTTGGCTTATCACCCTACTAAGTTGTAATTCCTCTGTGGTCTGTTTTATGTAATGGTATTTGCTTTTGTTTTAGAGAAAAGGATTCTAATACTATTTTTAAAATTTTAAAACCAGTGGCCTGAAAGTCATTTTGAGGCTATGATCAGCCTTATCTAGCACAGAGTCTTTATCTCTGCATCTACTTACCTACTTGTCTCAATCTTGCAAACTGGATTTCTTAAATTTGTGAGTCCTCTGTAGGTAACACTACTTTTTTTGTGTGATTTGGGTGAAAATTTACAGAGCAAATATACTTTTCATACAGCAGTTTACATACACTTTGTCTCATGACATTGACCACAATTTAGCACAATGCAACATCTCTTCTCCCACTTCCTCCTGATAGCTACCTCTTCCCTGTGTCCATCCCTCCATG
>NW_006921737.1:2102856-2105382 GCF_000298275.1 Orycteropus afer afer | reverse complement strand
AGCCGAGCACCATCTATTTCTTCTGGTCTCATAGTCATATAGGCTACAGATCAGATGATGTACCAGTCACTAGGACTAATTGTTTCCATGAATTTTTGGTTTTCTTCATTCTTCTTGGCTCTGGATGAGGAGAGACCCATTGTTGCATCTAGATGGCAGCTTGCAAGCTTTTAAGAGCTCAGTCGCTACTTGCCACAGTAGGAGGTGGAACAATGTTTTGTGTAGTATGTTATGCCAATTGAGCTTGATGTCCTCTGCAACCATGGTCCCGAGCCCACAGGTTCAACTACTCTGTCCCTCTGGGTAGCTGGCTGTGACCAAGCAGTGACTACAACCTTGCCCTTTGTCAGCCCCATTATACACCTGGGAATTCGGATCATACACATAAAGTTATTGGACCACTGTCTGCCAACCCTATACATGTTCTTGGGTGCACTCTCCACTTCATATACAGACCTAATATTTCAGCCTGTCCACCCATCTATCCATTCATATACCCAGATAACACTACTTTTGAGACTTTTTATAGACATACCTACTAACTGTGGCCAATCCACCTGCTTCATTTCACATTTGGGGAAGGTGAAGTTCAAAGAATATCTGTGTTTTTAAGTACAGGCCTAGCACCATGTTAACAGACGTTAGTTAATATTCCCAAAATTGAGCAGCTCAATCCTGATACATCTGGTAAATCATGCTCTTGAAATCCTTTTTCAATGAGCAACAAGGTATCAAATGATGGTGGTGGTGGTGGTGGTCCTGACTCATAATGACCCCATGTACAACAGAATGAAATATTGCCCAGTCCTGTGCCATCCTCACAACTGTTGCTGTTTGAGAACATTATTGCAGCCACTGTATCAATCCATTGATGGTCTTCCTCTTTTTCACTGATGCTCTACTTTTCCAAGCATGATATCTTTCTCCAGAGACTGGTCACTCCTGATAACATGTCCAAACTATGTGAGACGAAGCCTGGCCATCCTCTGTTCTAAGGAGCATTGTGGCTGTGTTTCTCTGAGGCAGATTTGTTCTGGTAATCATAATATATTTAATATTCTTCACCAACATCGTAATTCAAAGACATAGATTCTTCTTTGTTCTTCCTTATTTACTGTCCAGGTTTCACATGCATACGAAGCTGTTGGAAATACCACGGTTGAGTAAGACACACCTTAGTCTTCAAAGTGACATCTTTGCTTTTTAAAACTTTAAAAAAGAGGTCTTTTGCAGCAGATTTGCCCAATGCAATACATTATATGATTCCTTGACTGCTTCTTCCATGGATGTTGATTGTGGATCCAAGTAAAATGAAATTCCTGACAATTTCAAACTTTTCTCCATTTGTCATAATGCTGTTTATTGGCTCTGCTGGGAAGATTTTTGTTTTCTTTATGTTGAAATGTAATCCACATTGAAGGCTATAATCTTTGATCTTCATCAGCAAATGCTTCAAGTCCTCTTTACTTTCAGCAAGCAAGGTTGTATCATCTGCATATTGCAGGTTGTTAATGAGTCTTCCTGCAATCCTGATGCTGCATTCTTCTTCATATAGTCTACCTTTTCGAATTATTTGCTTAGCATATAGATTGAATAAGTATAGTGAAAGGATACAACCCCGACAAACATTTTTCCTCATTTTAAGCTATGCAGTACCCCTTTGTTCTGTTCAAATGACTGCCCCCTGTTATATTTGTGCCCATTCTAAAAAAAAAAGTGATCCAATAGAATGTGGAAATTGTTGAACAATATCATTAATATCACATACAAGTAAAATTTTGCTGAAGATAATTCAAAAACATTTGCAGCAGTACACTGACAGGGAAACTTCCAGAAATTCAAGTTGTATTCAGAAGAGGATGTGGAATGAGGGATACCATTGCTGTTGTCTGATAGATCTTGGCTGAAAGAAAGCAAAGAATATAAGAAAAATGTTTATCTGTTTTGTATTGACTATGCAAAGGCATTCAACTAGGTGGGTCATAACAAATTATGACTAATATTGTGAACATGCCTAACACATAGCTCTAGGAAATAGACACAATAATTCACTTTCCCTTCTAACTCAGATGAAATTACTAGGCCTCACATATGGGGCTAGGCTTTGTATAACTAGAGATTCTGTGAGATTCTTAATATGATCTGGATCAAATTGACAAGTTAATTTTGTCCTGTTGACATAAAGAAGAGTCCGAATTGCAGGTGGATTCAGAACTTATGTGATCTTATCCAATAAGCAGATATGGCCCAGTTAAGTGAACACCTGAAAAGTGGTAGGTGGAAAGAGACCTGGATGGCCCAGATTCAAATGCTGATATTTAAAAATTCTTTTACCTTATTTACACATCAAAAAAAAAATGAAGGTAATAAGTTATATCTGGAAGGATTGTCAATAATTAAGTGAAATAGTGGATTAAAAATATAACATATTGATGGAGGCGGGGCAAGATGGCGGACTAGGCAGAAGGATTGCACAGACCCTCTTCAACAAAGAAAAGGGAAACCAATTAACACAGACACAGAGGA